>NC_044500.1:25892057-25957057 GCF_902362185.1 Chanos chanos | reverse complement strand
GAAGTGCAGCACAAGCCCAGTGACTCAGACGAGACAAAACACACAGACACACATGCACGCGCACATACGCGCGGCTGAGAGTGGAGCCGTCGCTGTGTTGGGGAGCAGGAGGTGAGACGGTGCTCTTTAGGGTCAATGTAGTGGTGCCCTGAATAGACGCCCACTTTAACAGTTCCAGCTGAACTGAAAACTTCCAGAATTTGTTTACTACACTCCTACTGTAGAGAAAGGTCTGGTCAATGTTTGTTCATTTTCTCATGCATATTGCTCACAAATGCTCTGTCTGAATGAACAGGGTCTGAGACAAAAATCTTCAAGGTTTGTTTATCAAAATCACATGACGCCTCCTGTATGTACTGTATGTACTTGTCACCACCAGTTCAACCTCCATGCCTTCCAGCCACTCCCCTCAGAAAGTATTCACCATGCTGCTAATCTAACCACACGTACACTCACCTGAGACATCTGACGCACTGCCTAATGCCAGAGGAGAGAGAGAGATGGAGAGAGAGATATGGGAATAGGTATAAGGCTGGCATTAAGAGAGAGATGGATGAGAGGAGGGAAGGAGAGAGGGGAGAGAGAAGAAGGAGATAAATGATAAGTTCATCTCTCTGTGACATTTTCTGTGCGATTCTGGAGGTCTGTTTTTGGTGGCATCTTGCTCCCTTGCCTTTATTTGATGTGTTTGTGTGTGCCTGCATGTGTGTGTGTGTGGACACTGGGACAGTATCTTATCGCATGTGTCAGGTGTGACATACCGTCTGCTCCTGTCTGTCAAATTGTGAATGATATCATGCGGTACCTTTCCGTCTGGAGATGGCATATTCCACTCTTATTTTCTCTAACTCCAGCGCTCCTTACTTTGTGGAGGACCCTGTCACCCATTGCCGTGGGTGTACAGACCAGGAGTTTGAGCCAAAGGAAAATGTCAGGCTAACTGAATCTTTATTATTCCACTCTTCCTGTCACTCACTCTCTCTCTCTCTCTCTCTTTCTGTCCATTATTTAACCCCCTCCTCTCTGTCCATTATTTTACCTGTTTCTATATATACACACATTACCTCTTTACAGAGTAGGAATCTGTTTTTTCTCTTTTTTAATGCACTTTATTTGTGAATTTGTTGTGTATCAATGAGCAGCTCATGACTGTGGTCATAAGGTGGTAGTCATGATGTCTCCTCTGATGCTGCACACACAGACACTTTTGGAGTATTTTTGTTTTAATATTATACACAGCACATGGGTCAGTACTGCTCCTTCCCCACTGTGTCTGTCTGTCTCTCTCTCTTCCTGTCTGTCTGTCCATCTCTCTGTCTCTGTCTCTCTCTGTCTGTCTGTCTGTCTGTCTGTCTGTTCTCTACATTCAGAGTGGTACTGAACCCAGCAGTAGTGCTGCTCTTTAAACCAAGACCAGAGTGTCTGTTGTTGACTTTAACAAAAGGCCTTTCAATGTCCTGTCACCACAACACAAAGACTACACACACACACACACACACACACAAATGACCAGAGGAAACCAAAGTGGTCCCTTTTCACAGAAGTGGCGGGAGACACACTTTTAGCGTTTTTCAGTAACTTAACACTTAATTTCAGACTGACCAGTGTTAGAAGTGGATTTCACTCAACGCTTTGTATTCATTGAATGGAACTGTTTTCTGTGTGTGTGTGTGTGTGCGTGAGAGAGAGAGACAGAGAGAGGGAGGGAGAGAGACAGAGAGAAAGGGAGAGGGAGGGAGACAGACAGAGGGAGAGAGAGGGAGGGAGAAAGACAGACAGAAAGACTCACAATTTCTTGTTCAGCATAAGAAATACAAGCAATGTTTTAGCTTGCAAGGCTGTGCGTGTGTTTGTGTGTGTGCGTGCGTGCGTGTGTGTGTGTACAGACAAATGCATGTTTTATACCTGTTATCTTGATCTCTTGCCTGTACCTGGTTTGGCGTGAGGTGGATGTCTTTAGAGGGAGACAGTAACGACTCCATCTCCTACTCCCCATCATCAGACAGTAAACACCACACTGGTCCAGCAGTGGTCACTTTTCACTGATTCCACACAATAATGGACTCAGTAGTCTTAAGAACAGTGGGACACGCCCAGTTTGATGTGGTTTCCCAGTACCCCACTCCAGGGTTGTTCCTGGACAGCCACAGCATCCACACATTTTCTGTCACAGCCTGCACCTCCGTTTTGGACTTTTGGTTTGACATGTCTTTGTGCTCCTGTTCTCTGTCTGTCTCCGCCCCTCACCTGTTCCCGTTTGTCTAATTATTACCTTGTTAATTTCACCCAATCCTGTTTTGCCCTGATTAGTTCTCCTTCTATTTATGCCCTAGTGTTTGCCTTGTCTTTTGTCTATCGTTGTTTGTGTTAGTTTGCACAACAGTCATGCTGCACCTTTTTGTTATTGGTTTTTTGTTCCTTTTCTGCACATGTATTTTGATCTTCAGTTCCAGTAAAGTCCTCCGTTTTTCACTATCATCGTGTCTTTGCACTTGGGTCCTGCACCACACCGCCAGCGTGACAGAACGATAGACCCAAAACAAAACAAAAGTCCAGAACAGACCGGGTGGGTGGAGGGGCGCACAGAGGGAAGACCGAAGGTGCTGCTGATGGGTCCCCTCTGCGGCGGAGCAGGTGAGAGGTTGGTTGGATCGGACACTGGAGCGGGCTTTCCAAACCGGGCAGAAGAACAGGAACGGAGCAGACTCTTCAAACAGCCTCGACGTCGGCTAGAGGGCCGAGCTGGGTCGGGGAAAGGGCCTCGGGAACAGGACAGGGCGTCAGCATGGGAGCTGACCAGGACAGGGCGTCAGCATGGGAGCTGACCAGGACAGGGCGTCAGCATGGGAGCTGACCAGGACAGGGCGTCAGCATGGGAGCTGACCAGGACAGGGCGTCAGCATGGGAGCTGACCAGGACAGGGCGTCAGCATGGGAGCTGACCAGGACAGGGCGTCAGCATGAGAGCTGACCAGGACAGGGCGTCAGCATGGGAGCTGACCAGGACAGGGCGTCAGCATGGGAGCTGACCAGGACAGGGCGTCAGCATGGGAGCTGACCAGGGCCGGGAAAGCGGCCTCGGGAACAGGGCAGGACAGCGCGTTCTCCATGGTGCGCCGGGCAGCGCATTCCTCGCGCTGGGCACCATTTTGTTTTGTTCTGTCACGCTGGCGGTGTGGTGCAGGACCCAAGTGCAAAGACACGATGATGATAGTGAAAAACGGAGGACTTTACTGGAACTGAAGATCAAAATACATGTGCAGAAAAGGAACAAAAAACCAATAACAAAAAGGTGCAGCATGACTGTTGTGCAAACTAACACAAACAACGATAGACAAAAGACAAGGCAAACACTAGGGCATAAATAGAAGGAGAACTAATCAGGGCAAAACAGGATTGGGTGAAATTAACAAGGTAATAATTAGACAAACGGGAACAGGTGAGGGGCGGAGACAGACAGAGAACAGGAGCACAAAGACATGTCAAACCAAAAGTCCAAAACGGAGGTGCAGGCTGTGACATTTTCAGTCTCTTTCTGAGCTAATCAGCTAATTATCAAAACCACGACATTATGAATGAGGTGTTTTAGAGTGGGGGGGGAGACCAAACATCTGCCCAGCTGTGCGATTGAGAAACAATAACCAACATCAAGGGCCAGGTTTCCTCTGGATTTTGTCATTGTCTCCTAATGCAGACTTACTTCTGCCCCGGAGGCAAGTGTTTTAAGTCTTCAGCCAGTCAGAGACAAGTAACACACATGATGAAACAGGTGTTTTAAGTCTTCAGCCAATCAGAGACAAGTAACACGCATGATGAAACAGGTGTTTTAAGTCTTCAGCCAATCAGAGACAAATAACACACATGATGAAACAGGTGTGTTAAGTCCTCAGCCAATCAGAGACAGATAAGACACATGATGAAACAGGTGTGTTAAGTCCTCAGCCAATCAGAGACAAATAAGCCACATGGTGAATGTAAAAGACTGCTGCCTGTTGGAAAGAGGAGTTAAAAAGCACATCACTTCCTCACTGAGGACAGACTCCTGTCCTTTTCTGCTGTGTTCAGACAAATGAGTGACTTACATGGACCCAGAGGTCCACGATGAAAAAGCTAGGATACAGTTTGGGAATTATAGTTTGTGGGGACAGCTGTAATAAGAGATAGCAGCCGAATGGAGAGACTCACACTCATCTTTCTAGTCTTAAGTGTTTCTTCAGTTACCTTGTCTTTCTTCTACCTGTCTCTCTTCTCCAGTCATCTCCTCTCTTTACCTATCTCTCTTTTTTACTTGGCTCTCTTCTCCAATCATCTCCTCTATTTTACCTCCCTCTCTTTTACCTTTCTTTCTTCTCTAGTCATCTCCTCTCTTTTACCTGTCTCTCTCCTCCAGTCAACTCCTCTCTTTTACCTGTCTCTCTTCTCCAGTCAACTCCTCTCTTATACCTGTCTCTCTCTTTTGCCCGTCTCTCTCCTCCAGTAGTCGCCTCTCTTTTACCTCTCTCTCTTTTACTTGTCTCTCTTCTCCTGTCATCTCCTCTCTTTTACTTGTCTCTCTTCTCCTGTCAACTCCTCTCTTTTACCTGTCTCTCTCCTCCAGTAGTCTCCTCTCTTTTAACCTGTCTCTCTTCTCCAGTCAACTCCTCTCTTTTACCTCTTTCTCTTTTACCTGTCTCTCTTCTCCAGTCATCTCCTCTATTTTACCTGTCTCTTCTCTAGTCACCTCCTCTCTTTTACCTGTCTCTCTTCTCCAGTCATCTCCTCTATTTTACCTGTCTCTCTGAGAGCAGTGGACGACATGGCCACCTCAGAAAGAACATATCTGTCGTATAATTATTTGCGGAGAGGAAGAGGGATTGGAGAGGAAGGAAAACCATTAAAATAATCTTTCATACAGAGGTGACCTGACCAGGAGTCAGAGAGATGATGATGAACGAAGACAGAGAAGACACACATACACACTCATCTTTAATTCTCTCTCTCTCTCTCTCTCGCTCCCTCCCTGTCACAGACACACACACACACACACACACACACACACTCATCTTTAATCCCACCCCTCCCTTTTTCTCTCTTTCTCTCTCTCCCTGTCACAGGCACACACACACACATACACACTCATCTTTAATTGTCTCTCTCTCTCTCCCTCTCTCTCTCTCACACACACACACTCCATAGGATCCTCGATAACCGACCGCTGTAATGTAAGATCATTACATGCCCTGTTGAATGAATAAGGACAGATGGCTTGGCATTCTGGGAGGGTGGCAGGTGAGCAGGGGTCTGGTGCGGAGACAATCTGAGAACACAGTCAGTGACTGATGGAGCTAAAAGCCTCACACCCCAGCCTGGCCTGGCCTGTCATATGCTCCTCTCAGAGTTCAAGCTCTGGTCATGAGAAACGTCACAGAGCGCTGGACACTCAGTCATCATCACTGCTCTAATGAAGAGCCTGTCTCGTCTTCTTCTCTCTCCTCGCTCTTCATCTCTGCTACACATACACACACTTCACTCATCTTTATCTATCACCCTTTCCTGCCTTTCTCTCCTTTCCCTCTCTCTTTCCTCTCGGCACCCATACCTGACTGCTCTCTCTCTCTCTCTCTCTCTCTTTCTGTCTCTTTGTAGTCTTCTCCTCTAACTCACCTCTACTCCAAATTAATACATTTAATTAAAGTGTGGAAGTCATAGTTAAAGTGTGTGTGTATGTGTGTGTGTGTGTGGGGGGGGGGGGGACATATACGTGTGTGAATATTTGCAGGGGTTGATTATATATGTGTATGTGTGAGTTTGGGGGGGGGGTCGGGTGATACATGTATGTGTGTGAATATTTGGGGGGGTTGAGTGTATGTTTGAGTGTGTGTGTGGGGGGTGATACATGTAAGTGTGTGAATATTTGGGGGGGTTTAATATGTGTGTGTGTGTGTGTGTGGAGTGATGCATGTATGTGTGTGAATATTTGGGGGGGGGGGGGGGTTGAATATATGTGTTTGTGTGGGGGGGGGGGGGTGGTGATGGAGTGACTAAACCTCTGATGAAATGTTTTGGTCATAGTCATTCACTGGGCTCTCCCATGAAAGCACCAAGAAAGACGTGAGAGTGACAGGACAGATGAATGAACAAATGGATGGATGGATGAATGAATGACTCCTTCACAAGCTGCTGCTTGGGGATCTGGTGTGGTTTAAAATGTACTGGTTTAAAATGTGCTGGTTCAAAATGTACTGGTTGTAGACTGCGTTGAGTTGACTGTTATTTCTGAAAAGAAGCGTGTGGTGAACGGAAATGTTCAGTGGTGTTAGATATGGGTTTAGTACAGACATTAATTCCTTATCAAAAATGAACAGATAAATAAAGCATGAGTATGGTGAACCGTGACTGTGTCCTTCCCTTTCTGACATACAGAACCTGATGGTGAACCATGGATGAAGAGGACGACAGAAGAGAGGACACAAGAACAGCTCCCAGCGCTCCAAACACCACTCACAACCTCCAGTCCATGTGTGTGTGTGTGTGTGTGTGTGTGTTTCATATAGACTGTAGTTTTGTAGAGTGTGTTATCATGCAGGGGAATGTGTGTGTGTGTGTGTGTGTGTGTGTGTGAGTGTGTGTGTGTGATTGGTGTGAAGGCAGCGCATCTTTGAAAATAAAACATGTGCAGCAGCTCAGCTATCAGTGGAGGGACAGAGTCTTTGTGATCCAGCACCACACTGGCATTTTAATGAATATGACTGCAAAGGAAAACACACACACACATACACACACTGTCTTTCTCTCTCTCTCTTTTGCTCACACACACACGCGCACACACACTCTCTCTCTCGGTCTCTCTCACACACACACACACACACACAAAACTCTCTCTCTTTTACTCACACACACACACTCTCCTTTCACACAGAAGAGGGTTGTCTATTTCAGTAGACATACATGTGGAGAATGTCAACGTTTTTCCAGATATTTCTGTCTAATAGGATTACTACAACAAAAGACACACTCACACACACAAACACACATATTCCACTTAAACATGGAATCCATCATCCAGCATTTGAAATGTCCTTGTTCTGCTAAGAACTGGTCACTCATTCCTACAGATATTTCATTTTTAAAGCCAATTACCCACACGTCTTTTATAACCTAGACTCTCTCTCTCTCTCTCTCTTCCTCTCACCATTCTTCATCTAAAACCTTCACTTTCCACGGTTCCATCTCGGAATGTTTGACTAGCTCTTAGAACTCTTGACATCCCTCACCTGTTGTTCCCCCCCACTGTTGCTATGGTAACAGATGTAGGTGTGTGTGTGTGTGTGTGTGTAGGCTGTGGGGAAGGCACAGAGCAAGGAAACCTTGATGATAACCTCTTGCCTGACCTAGCCCTTCTCGCAGCTCCTCACCAGGTGACAGAGATTTCTCTTCATTAAATGCAGCTTTTTCACTCTCTCTCTCTCTCCCTCTCCCTCTCTCTCCAAAGACTCCTCTTCTTTGTGCTCTCAGCTCTGTAGTGATTTGCCCTTCTGGATTCCATTTGAAGTGGGTTTTTTCCCACCTAAATAAACCCTTATTTGATACTGGAGGCTGACCCCCGACTCCTGTGTGTGCATGTGCATATGTATTTGTGTGTGTGTGTGTGTGGCGGGGGGAGGGTTCCCCGATCATCCATACAGCCAATCATATATTTTTCCACTTTCACTCACACACATTACCCCTCTGTCTCTCAGTTTGCTTAGACTCAGTTGTCAATAGTCTGGCTGTCTTTCTATGTCTGCCTGTCTATATCTGTCTTCCTATGTCTATCTGTCTCTCTCTCTCATTTTTTTATCCTTTCAAATCATGCAGGCCCCTCACTGTGCCTTTCTCTGGACCTGCTTTATAGAACAGCATGCTGGCCACAGATCGATACCACACTTACAAACACACACACACACACACCTCACACTCAAATGCAGCTCAGAAAAGAGAGAAGAAGTGTCTGTCAATCTTATTCGGTGCAGTCAACGCTGCGTCGATTGGAGATTGATCAGTGAACAAACTCAGAAGAAACTCTCTCCCGATAAACAAACACAGAGGCCACTGGTATTGATCATAACGTGTGCTCTGACTCCCAGAGTGACAAAACAGTTACAAAAAACCTGGCTGGATATGTCTGTACGTTCTTCCCCCTCAGTTTGCGTTAATGCAAGTCACATCACGGGGGAGTGATGGGTGTCTGAGTTTTCAGTGCTTCTGCCTTTTCCACCGTTTCAATTTTCACACAGACTTGTATCTTGTATCAGGCACCCGGATTTCCCTGTCCCTTTTTTTTTCTTCCTATGCTGGGACCATGCCCATGTTCATATAACACTCCTCATTCGTCTGTGTGGAAACGTTGATCAGTATACCACACTGCTGTGTGATTGGCTCTCCAAAGTCCTTCAGATTGCGGCTGCTGACTGACTGCTGGGTGTGGCCCCTGACATTTGGAGGCGGTGGATGCTGATTGGTTGATATTGCAGGTTTGAGAAGGGGCAAGAAGAAAGCTCAGTGCAGAGGGCCTGTGCTATAATTCACAACTTTTGTCATCTGGGAATCATCAAA
The DNA here is from genome assembly GCF_902362185.1 of Chanos chanos. Taxonomy (NCBI): domain Eukaryota; kingdom Metazoa; phylum Chordata; class Actinopteri; order Gonorynchiformes; family Chanidae; genus Chanos; species Chanos chanos. Next base: position 25,948,484 of record NC_044500.1, on the reverse strand, counting down.
AATAAACTGAGTCAGGCCAGAAAGAGTTTCCTTTCATCACTGTATTCACATGGGAGATGAATGAAGACCCTGAACAAAACACTGGCAAGTGGAAAAGACTGAGCTGAAATGGAATCCTTCATAAAGTGTATAGTCTTCCTATTTCTGTAATAAATTCTGATGCGTTGAGGAGTTTATCGTTTCATCCATGCTTTCTTTTGTTCTTCAGACTCTCTCTCTCACAGTCTCATTACGTATCACTCTCTCACTTTCTCTCTGTCTTTTATGAAAGACAGATTACGTGAAGAGGAAGGTGGCCTTTGCGTAGCGGTTGTCATGGTAACCTAGAGCGCCCGTTTTGATGTAGACAGCTGGAAGGTAGCAGGTCAGAAAATGGGATCTCGCTTTTCTCAATGTGTTGTATTGATCTCCCGTCGTCCCCAAAATTGCTGCAGCTGTGAGTGTGTGAGAGCGTGTATGTGTATGTGTGTGTGTCTGAGACAGTGTGTGTATGCGTTTGACAAGAGTGTAGAACATTGATTTGAACACGTCTCCTATTGAAATGCATTTCACACTAAGTAATGCTCTCGACGGCAGAAGCAGCTTGTTCCTTGGCTTTCTGTCTGTCTGTCTCTTTACACTTAGAATCACTCCCTGTCAACTCTCCTAACCCAAGACCTCAGCCTCTGTGACTCACAGGGCCCTATGGAGCTCTTTACCAAGACACGTCCCCTCTTAAAACACACAACCCGCTACTGCATTCTCACTGGAAGTGTAGTCTTAATGTTCATTATTGCTGCAAAGCAATGCATAACAACAAAGGCTGTATATATGTTATCAGTCACTTAATCAGGCTGTAATAAGAGACACGATAAAGGTCCTCCCAGCCAATCAAAGTGGGATTATTGCTTGGATGAGTCGTCAATGAAAGAAAACATGTTCATATAACAAAAAAGGAACAAGGCTTTAATAAGTCTATATATCTAATTTCCAATAAAGATATATAGACTTTGACTGGGGTCAGTCTGTTGACCATTGGCTTTGACTGGGGTCAGTCAGTCTGTCGACCATTGACTTCAACTGGGGTCATTCTGTCGGCCATAGACTTTGACTGTGGGTAAGTCTGTTGGCTGTTATTGACTTTTGATATTCGTATAGTTGTGGGCTGTACAGGGGAGAATGTAATGGTGTGTGTCATATGAGAATGATAGCGAACTGGTCACAAGTTCTCCTCTGTTCTGTAGTGCAGAGATAAGCCTCACCTCACAGCCTGAGGGAGACTGGGCCTCTGTAGTGGACATGCCACCACTACATCCCTCTGTCAGATAAGATATGAGAGAGAGAGAGGAAAGACATCTCCCCCTTTTACCTTATATTATCTCCCATGTACTCCTCAGATGTATATTTGTAATTCAGTCCTTCCGAAATAAATAAGACATTGATTATGTGAAGATATGGAAGACTTTTTTTCTTGCTGTTGTTTTGTTTTGCTAATGTATACCGCTCTTGAGGAAAAAGCAGCATAAACTTGTGCGTCAGCTGAGAAAACGTCAATCAAATTTTAACCTTCGAATTTGTGTACAGCTTGTCATAATGTCATTAACATTTTGACCCGCTACTCAGTGTGGATAAAGTTACCACTGAGGACAGATAAAGCTCTCAGTGTGATTCAAGATTTCAAGGGGGGTCAAATCTGGATTTAGAACTTTTCCGTTTCCAAATATAAAACGTCTGTTGTGGTAGTTTTGTAAGTTACAGATGTCTTCGTGTGTTCAAAATTGTGCTGTTGCTGCGTAACTCGCGTTTCCCTCGACCTTGGAAACATGACTCGGCGCACTGCTGAGTTCAGGCCCGCATGAGAGATGACAAGCTGATCATCAAAGAAGGAAAGCAGTCACGAACAACTACAGTGCCTCTGGCAACAAGTACTTGTGGCTCTGATTTGTTGTAGGCTTACCATTGCTAACGGAAACAAAGCGATAATTGTTCAATTGCATGTGAACTTCTGCAAGAAAAACGGGTTGCTAAAAAAAATCTAAGCGCAGACAGGCAGACTTTTAACATTTTTATCTGCATTTCCTTCTTAAAACCAATTAATTATGAACTGTGAAAAGGAGGTGAAACAACACATCTGACCGGGTAAACGGCCACAGTGGACAAAAGTTCCCCAACTGGGATTCGATCGCTTAATCCTAAAGGTCGAAGAGTGAGAACAGGGGCTTTAACGCGACGCATCGAGATTAAAAGAAGCTAACTTTGGCTCTGGAGAGAGCGGCGGCACTGACAGAAGAACTAAAATTTAAAATTGCATTATTTTTCTTTCGCTTCATGCATAATTACAAAAACTATCTGTTTACTTACTGAAAATTTACTGGAAAAATGTTTGGATTAAACAAGGGGATTAAGAAACTGTTATTTAATCCTTTTAAACCTCACAGTGCAAAGAGTTCAGGTGAATCACATGGATGGACGGACATCACTCATGTACTGTCAAAAAAAATGTCAAATTCTCACAGCACAAGATTATTAATTCTCGGAGCCGTTTACAATGCCATCAAATCCACGACCAATGTACGTTTGCCTGACGTTTTGAGTGGCCTGGGGACTTTGACTGAGTGTTTTAATGTTAGCTAAATTTGATTTTGCTAATGCAGTTCATTCATTTTATTCGTTAGGTAGTTTTACCTGGCCTCATCTGAGCACACATCGGCATGCTACGGTCGCCTGATTGGGAAACTGCATGGTCGAAAAATGACTCAGAGATTAGTGGTGTGCAGTTCGCGATCGAGTCGTTCACACTGGTTCACCAGCACAACTTAATCGTTTTTTCTTTTTTAATTCAGCTGCTCCCAGTCAGCTGCATGCAATCGGTCTGAAACCTTTGGTATCACTACGCAGTGCGCACAGGAACGGGCTAATAACAATCAGCATAGAACATGAAAGTGTGGACTAACGCACCCAAAAATAGGTCGCAGTGACGTCCACCTCTTAAGCAAATAGACTAATTATTTTACTAAATTGACAAGTGTTTACATTTACCCCAGTGAAGTAATTATTTTTAATCTTTGTATTACAAACAAAAGGATGTGAATTTAATTCAACCGCTGTAGTGTCTCGACTTTAAGCACGAGTTCGAACTTGGGCAGCTTGAGTTCGAAAACCTGAGTTCAAAAGCTCAAGCTTTTGAAAAGTAGATGAGTCTACCCAAAAGTAGCGAAAGTAGACGAGTCTACCCAAAGATTTAACTGGTGTTCTCGGTCGTTGATTCAGTGGATACACCACTCGGGTATCCCATAAGGCCTAGCTAGCAGATCTTCGGAAAAAAGGAAATAAATGAGAGACACACAGGCTCGCTTTTGTGTAGCCAATAGGGGTGACGCCAAATAGTCTTCTATTCGACGATTAAGGAGTCTGATTCGACTACCAATCTCATAGTCGAATCATCGCAAAATGTGGTTATGAAACACAGATCATTCAATTCCGGCTATATGGGGGTCCTGAATATAAAGGTGACACGGGAATGTTACCTGCTCCGGGACGAAATGATGATGTTGTTGTCTCTGGCCCCCTCTCTTTCTGACATTTGTGTGGGAGCAGGGTACATTTGAACATGAAAGCGCTACTTGAACATAAAATTGGAAGTCAGATACAGGCTCGGAAAAGCACAGAATTCCGTGATATGCCTAAGACAGCTACTCTTATTTAATCATATGTAAATAAACAGAAATTACCAATAATGACCGTCCTGATAACTAAAATTAAAGTACCTTAGGAACATTAGGAAGGGTGAGCCGGGACAATGAACGACAGCGCTCACACTGGCAGCAACAACAAGCAACAAAGCAACCGGAAGTCATTCATTTCCAATGGTGGCTGGCTTACACTGAGTGACATGGTGAGAGGAGTTGCCTGGCAACAGAATTGCGGCAACTTGGTGACAAAAAAGTTGAGCAAACTTCAGCTTTATGCAAATGAGCAGCGACAGAGTCGAGTGACGGCCAATCAGAGGGCAGATGTGTTCCTCTTATGAAACGTTGTGTTAAACTTTAGTTCCTATATTAACATTTTAGTTCCCATAGCCAACATGGAGGAGAAATGGATATGGATAGCGGCGATTGCAAATGAAAATAAATTCCTTCCAAAACATATTTTTCAACGGGAATGCACCTGATTTGTGGGTTCACGTATATTGGGCGATATATTAGTAGGCCTGGCTTTAAGAAAATACAAACATACAACTCCACGATGAATATAGCGAAGACAATGTAAATACAATATATAAATAAATCTAAAATATAACATATATATTTTTAATATTTATTAGTATATATTTTTTTTTTAAGGAAAATTGATGCATCTCCTGTCAATTGTAGCCCACTTCCTCCAAACTACGTTAGCAACGCCCACAAGCTCGCTGCCTGTGTGAGCGCAGGGTGAGAGTGAGAAGCCGTCTTTGACAAAGCAGGCACTGTAGCTGACAAATCTGTATGGTCAAAGAGCACAGTCACTAACTATGCTATTAACCTGAGATATGAAGTCTTGAGGAAAAAAGGGGATCTGGAGTCTGTGATAGACGGCTAGCCAAGTGTCTGTGTACGCACATGAGGGAGCCAGCCTCCATGAACTCTTTATTTTCCTTATGGAATACCTGTCGGCACACTCTGAACTTAGAAAGACTGGGCGGGGGGGGGGGGGGGGGGGGGGGGGGTGTAAGAAACAGACGGTGTCAGATGGAGAATTTGACAGGTTATAACCTGGGGAAATGCCTTTATGATATGATTCTCTTGAGTGAAAGAATGAAACCGACTCTAACATTGTTACAGACGCATTACAGGCATTCAGGAGCTAAACACACTCACTAACCTTGTTTTTCTCTCTCTCTCTGTCTCTCTCTCTCTCTCACACACACACACAAAACACAGAAACAGAGAGAGAGAGCGAGTAGGAATGTTTTATCCTCCCACATTAGCTTCCGTTTTTCCCTCTTCATGATAAAGGTGTTTGTAAATTTGGCTTTAAAGGCTTTTGTAGCTTTGTTATATGTGTAATTATGAATAAAGCTGTAATCATAATACTCTGTGTGGTAAGTGACTGTGGATCAAATCTAAGCCATGTTAAAGTACACTTCACAATGCCTGTAAGCCAATGTTAAATCATGGGTCTTAACGCAGCGTTTACTATGGAAGCGTGTCTACCTGCCTATGTACTTCCCACAAGCCGAAAAAAGTCCCCCTCAGAAAGTTACAGATAGTCAACTCACCGTAGCACATTCACTTGTTCTTTTGCCCTTTCCCCCTCTTTTGTTCCCTTTTACCTCAGGCAACTTTTCACACACCTCCCAGAGCACGTGAAGTGGTGCTTTTGACAGGATGTGGAGCAGTGGCTCCTTTGATATGTTCTTTTTAGTGGTTTTCTCTATATGGAACCAAAGCTTCTGTCCCTCCACACTCTTTATTCTTTACCTCTGTCATTTTCTTCCATCTCTCCTATTCTTCACCCTTCTACACCCCCTTCCCACTCCTCTCTCTCGCTCTCTCTCTCTCTATCTCTCCTTCCCTCTTCAGTCTTAGTGCACTTTCAAGAAAAAGGAAGAGAGGCCAACAGACAGAGAGAGAGAGAGAGAGAGAGAGAGAGAGAAAGAAAGAGAGAAGGACAGGGTATGAAGAAGAGCATCCTAACTGGTGCTGTTGGTTCTTTCCAATTACTGCTCATTAGTTCTGCCTGATTCTGTGGCTCCTCTCACACATTAAAACAGAGTAACATTAATGAAGCTGCAAAAATGAGTCTTTTCATCCATCAGACAACAGGGAAAGTCACATGACACACCAGACACTGCCCACTGACGCACTGCAGTTATATTTACCCAAGAAAGTCACTTTGAAAACACACACACACGCAAGCGCCCGCGCACACACACAGGCAACTCGTGTCTTATTTACTGTCAGTAATGACTAGGGCACTTCACTGCAGGGCCATGCCAAGTCTGTGCTCACAGACAAAGAGAGCATCACTTCTCCAATCCGTCTGCCACCTGTGTTTGTGTGTGACAGACATTGCATGTGTGTGTGTGTGTGTTTGTGAGAGAGAAAAGGAAACAAGGTTAGAGCCTGTTTGTGTGTATGTGTGTGTGTGTGTGCGTGAGAGAGAGAGAGATTTGTGTGTTTGTGTGTGTGTGCGTGTATGATAGAGAGAGAGAGAGAGAGAGAATGAATCTGATGAACTGGTTGATGCTGTGTGTGGTTGTGGCTGTCAGAGTAAGTAGTACATCTGTTTACCCATAGGGGGCAGTGCCACGTCCAGAGTGGACATGCTCAGTGTGTTGGGGTTACTGCCTGTAAGTGTACAGAAAATACTACAGGCATATTCATAAAATAGCAGATTATTCCATTTCTTTCATTCTTTCTTCCCTTTTTTTGTCACTTACTCCGGCTTTTGTTTCTCATTTCCTCTTCCTCTATTTCAAATAGAGTGCGTTGTGTGTGTGCGTGTGTGTGTGTGTGTGTGAATGTGGGGTGAGTCTTATTTCACACATCGTTTAACACATAACATATTGTATAATGAACTGACCCCTCTGTTGGCGTTTACATCTTTCAGTCTGCTACACGTTGCTGCTACAGCACTGATTAAAAGACTCTCTGTTCTTCTCTAACTCAACTCTCTGCCACACTCATTTTTATACTCATCTACACACTCACACTTTTCTGCTCAGTTGCTTTCAGCTTTCTCCAGGGGACAACAGTTTTCTGAGAATTGCCTAGTTTATGAAAAATGTTTTGGCATATAGTTTAAACTTAGCTTAACGTTATCTTCTTCTGACGGCTGCACTGAATTCAGCCAGAAGGTGCGCATACATTCACAGAAGATGTCTGTGTTTAATGGGGACAGAACTGTTATATGAGTTTACACATCATTTGTGTGCTGTTTGTGTGTGTGTGTGTGTGTGTGTGTGTGTCTGTGTGTGTGTGTGTGTCTGTGTGTATTCAGCAGCGGTGGAAAAAAACAACCAACATCACATTCATGTTGAGCATGTAAACTGATAATCACTCATCATTTAATCTCCACACACACATACGCACACACACACACAAGAATATACAGGACAAGTAGCTTGAGGGTATATGTCTTACTAGACTATAAACCTAGCAGATTGTTCTCACACACACACAAACACACACACACACACACACACACACACTTAGGGCTTGGTTATTCTGCTAAAGCAATGAGCTGGAAGACCATCTTCACTTTTACTCGGTGGGAAGAAACTCTCTCTCTTTCTCTCCGCCTCTCTTCAACCTGCAAGTCTGTATCAACAAATTGTTAGCAGTTGGAAATTCCTCTGTCTGTGTTTGTGTATGCTTGTTTGTTCGCATTTGCATTGGTATTGAAGTGTGTAGAATAGTTGTTTTTTGTTTCTGTTTGTCTGAGTGTGCTTGTGTATATGGGCGGATTCGCATCAAAGCTGTTTCACAGCAAATCCACATCTTTCCATTTGGACCATAATATGGACTCTGTAAACAAACTAAGGCAAAACACAGCGAGTTTGTTTCCGAAAACACTTCCACCAGGCGTGAAACACGTCTTCAGGCTCCAGTCAAGAAAAGACAAAATCATTTCTTTTCGAACATGGGCAGAAATGACTGGGATACCACCATGTGGAAACTCAGACACATTTCCATTCCATCTAAATCTGTTTAAAATTTCTCATTTTAAATGATCTCATCAGAACAGCACCATTTCAAACAAGAATATATGAGCAGAGATGCTGTACTACAGTTTGGTTGTCAGGCTACAGTTTGTTACCGGGCCACAGTTTGGTTGTCAGGCTACAGTTTGTTACCGGGATACCGTTTGTTACTAGGCTACAGTTTGGTTGTCAGGCTACAGTTTGTTACCAGGCTACAGTTTGGTTGTCAGGCCACAGTTTGTTACCGGGATACAGTTTGTTACCAGGCTACAGTTTGGTTGTCAGGCCACAGTTTGTTACCAAGATAGTTTGTTACCAGGTTATAGTTTGTTCCTGAACCACAATTTGTTAAGTAAGTAAGAGTGAAACTAAAATAAAGTTAGTTGACTTTTCTTCTCACTCCAATGTATATCCTGCTCTGGGCCTACTTTAAGCACAGATATGTCATTTGATTTCAGCTGTAATGTCAATGTTTAGGTTAGGATGTGCTGTTAAGTATGGTGTGTATGCATTACTGTTCCTCTCTGTAAATACTAGTCCTGTGAGAGTGTGTGGACCTCTCACTGTGACCTTTGGCCTCTCTGTCCTGTTTTAGCTACAGTAGGCCCTGGCTCCTCAGGCACCTGCTCTCTGTGGTTGGACTCGTAAATCACCATGGTGATGGGATGGTCTATAACTCTGTTCGCACTTTCTGTGAGAGGAAATAAAACAATGAGGAAATCAAACAGGTGGTTTTGAAGACACAGAGAGAAGACAGTTTAGTTTTACATGATATCAATATGTCAGCCCCTCTCTCAGCAATACTCTTTGTGTGTGTATGTGTGTGTGTGTGTGTATGTGTGAGTAAGACTTTTTTCTATCCAAACTTCTGTCTGTAGTCAGACAGTTCATGACCTACACTGACACTCTGCGATGAGTATCCTAACACATACATGCATTACAGTATATAGAAAATCACAGGCACGTATGCACGCATACACACACACACATGCACACACACACACACGCACACACACACACACACACCATATTGCTGCCACAAAAAAAACCAATCAGTTTTTGATCCTTTATTCTGGGCATAGGGAAGTACATAACAGTCATATTTTCATTTTCAAATGTTTCAAATGTGAAATGTGACTGAGTTTATGTGGAGGACAAAGACTCTTTGTCTCTGTCAGCAAAAATCACTAGTAAAAAAAGTGTGTGTGTGCGTGTTTTTGTGTGAGGATGCGTGTGTGTGTGTGTGTGTGTGTGTGTGTTTGTGTTAAGATTCAGGGTTTTTTGTGGGTGTGAGTCATCTCGTTAAAAACAGATGTGTCAACTAACAGTAGCTGTGCGCTGTCATTAAAATCACATGATCTGGCAAGCTGACGACTCAGAAGAAAACATTTACACCAAAGACGAGCACTAAACCGGCAATGGAGGACTTCCAAAAAGTCATCATTCCATTTTCAATGTATCTTGAACTGTCTTTTGCGTACAACACTTTAAAAATTAAGAATAACCAGTCCCTCTCTCTCTCTCTCTCTCTCTCTCTCTGTCTGTGTTTGTGTGTGTGTGTGTGTGAGTGTGAGAGAGAGAGAGGAACAGGGTGTCAGACATGGTGAGGTGTAGAAGAGGGACGAGGCTGTTACTGTAAGGCCTATCAGAACATGACACATTAAAGAGAAAGTTCTCTTCTCTCTGTGCAGAAGGTCCACCAGGTTGGTCATTATTAGTTCTGTTCCAGCAGTGACGGGGCCAATTAAAGAGTTCATGCTGAGACACTGAATACAGAGACTGAGGAGAGAGGGTATTTGCTTCACAATACACAGCTCTGACTGTCCCAGATTCAACTCTCCTAATTCAGCCATAGATTTTAGATATTATCAGTGTGGTCTTGTTAAGAAAAAAACAAGTCACTGGACTTCTTCCCTGAGCTTAGATTGATGGACAGGTGGATGAATGTAAAGATGGATAGACGTGCTCACACTTGGACGAATGGATTGATGAATATCTGTATACACTACACTGCACACATGTGGACATGAACGCACACACACACACACACACACACACACACATGCACACACAGTGCAGGTGCTCGTGCAGATCTGTTGATCGTGGTTCCTCCGAGGGTCCACCTGTTCTTTCCCTCATCTCCAGATGTCTTTCACTCTATTACTCTCTCTGTCTCTCTCTCTCTATTTCCCCTGTGTGTGTGTGTGTGTGTGTGTGTGTGTGTGTGTGTGAGATTACTTTTGACCACCTGCTGTGGACTGAGACTCATATCTAATCACACACTCTGCTCTTCGTGACACTACATCTGTCTTCTTCTTCACTCTTCTCAATCTTCTCTTTCACTTCTTCTCTCTTCCCGTGTGTGTGTGTGCGTATGCGTGTCTGTGCCCCTCTGGAAACCTCTCAGCTCAAAGTGGTGGAGTAGTTAAAAGCTGATATGGTTTCGTGTTAATGTTCACTGCTCTCATGTGATCAGGAATGGTCTAAACAAGCATTTTGCTTCCACACCACACTAACTCTCTACTCAAACATTCTACTCTACTCCACACATACTCCAACTCACTCTTCAAAAACTCAGCAGTATTCCTCAAACACAGACACACTCATCAAACACTCTATACTACTCCTCTGAATACTTTGACTCACTCCTTAAACACTCTGACTCACTCTTCATTCTGCACTACTCAAACTCTCTGACTCATTCCTCACTCTACACTACTCACAAACACTGACTCACTCTTCAAACACTCTATACTACTCCTCAAATACTCTGGCTCACTCTTTACACTACTCCTCCAGTACTCTGATTCTCTCCTCACTCTACACTACTTCTCAAACACTCTGATTCACGCTCCACTCTACACTACTCCTTAAACACTCTGACTCACTCCTCATTCTACACTACTCACAAACACTGACTAACTACTAACTCTACACTACTCCACAAACACTGACTCACTCCTCACTCTGCACTACTCCACAAACACTGACTCACTACTGACTCTACACTACTCCACAAACACTGACTCACTACTAACTCTACATTACTCCACAAACACTGACTCACTACTAACTCTACACTACTCCACAAACACTGACTCACTACTCACTCTACACTACTCCACAAACACTGACTCACTCCTCACTCTACACTACTCCACAAACACTGACTCACTACTAACTCTACACTACTCCACAAACACTGACTCACTACTAACTCTACACTACTCCACAAACACTGACTCACTTCTCACTCTACATTACTCCACAAACACTGACTCACTACTCACTCTACACTACTCCACAAACACTGACTCACTACTAACTCCACACTACTCCACAAACACTGACTCACTCCTCACTCTACACTACTCCACAAACACTGACTCACTACTCACTCTACACTACTCCACAAACACTGACTCACTACTAACTCTACACTACTCCACAAACACTGACTCACTACTCACTCTACACTACTCCACAAACACTGACTCACTACTCACTCTACACTACTCCACAAACACTGACTCACTACTCACTCTACACTACTCCACAAACACTGACTCACTACTAACTCTACATTACTCCACAAACACTGACTCACTCCTGACTCTACACTACTCCACAAACACTGACTCACTTGTAATTCTACACTACTCCTCAAACACTGATTCACTCCTCACTCTACACTACTCCACAAACACTGACTCACTACTCACTCTACACTACTCCACAAACACTGACTCATCCTCACTCTACACTACTCCACAAACACTGACTCACTACTAACTCTACACTACTCCACAAACACTGACTCACTCCTCACTCTGCACTACTCCTCAAACACTGACTCACTACTAATTCTACACTACTCCTCAAACACTGATTCACTCCTCACTCTACACTACTCCACAAACACTGACTCACTACTAATTCTACACTACTCCTCAAACACTGACTCACTACTAACTCTACACTACTCCACAAACACTGACTCACTCCTCACTCTACACTACTCCACAAACACTGACTCACTACTAATTCTACACTACTCCTCAAACACTGACTCACTACTAACTCTACACTACTCCTCAAACACTGATTCACTCCTCACTCTACACTACTCCACAAACACTGACTCACTACTCACTCTACACTAGTCCACAAACACTGACTCACTCCTCACTCTACACTACTCCACAAGCACTGACTCACTACTCACTCTACACTACTCCACAAACACTGACTCACTACTCACTCTACATTACTCCACAAACACTGACTCACTCCTCACTCTACACTACTCCACAAACACTGACTCACTCCTCACTCTACACTACTCCACAAACACTGACTCATCCTCACTCTACACTACTCCACAAACACTGACTCACTACTCACTCTACACTACTCCACAAACACTGACTCACTACTAACTCTACATTACTCCACAAACACTGACTCACTACTAACTCTACACTACTCCTCAAACACTGACTCACTCCTCACTCTACACTACTCCACAAACACTGACTCACTACTAACTCTACACTACTCCACAAACACTGACTCACTACTAATTCTACACTACTCCTCAAACACTGATTCACTCCTCACTCTACACTACTCCACAAACACTGACTCACTACTAACTCTACACTAGTCCACAAACACTGACTCACTCCTCACTCTACACTACTCCACAAACACTGACTCACTACTAACTCTACACTACTCCACAAACACTGACTCACTCCTCACTCTACACTACTCCACAAACACTGACTCACTACTCACTCTACACTACTCCACAAACACTGACTCACTCCTCACTCCACACTACTCCACAAACACTGACTCACTACTAACTCTACACTACTCCACAAACACTGACTCACTACTCACTCTACACTACTCCTCAAACACTCTGACTGAGACACACACACAAACAGATCTTTAATTGCCCCCCAGCCATGCCAACAGCCATGCCATGCATTACACTCAGGGTGATTCTGAAATCTGCACACTCTGACTGGTAGTGCTAGCTTAGTGAGTGGGTGTGCAGGTTTGTGATAACACACACGCTGTTGTGCTACACAGGCCTGAGGGGGCCATCAGAGACGAGTCTCATTTCTCACGGTGAGCTTTAGGGATGTGTGGAGTCAAAGCTGCCAGCATAAGATGAGATGAGGAGTGAGGAAAAAGGTCTCTACCTGACACTTCCAGAACTGTGTGACAAACTGATGCTTTCAGCTTTGTGTGTGTGTGTGTATGTGTGTGTGTGTGTGTGTGTTGGTGTGACAGCGAGAGAGTTCTTTTAGGAACAACTTATCTCATCTATAGGTGTGATTACACAACTTTGAGGGCCAGGGGCCCCATCTAATATACACAGAGAGAGAGAAAGAGGCAACTTGATCCAGCTCCTCTCATCTCAGGAAGTCATTATAAGATTAACTGGCTGCCACACTGCTGAGGCTCCTCCAGGTATGCAGGGCTCTTCCACGCTCCCTTTCCCAGTTAGGTCTCATCTCGCTCGGGCGAGCTGTCACAGCGGCTTCCCCCTCCACGGGACACCCCGGGGGAAATCACTCTCGTTTTCCCTGACTTCATCCCAAAATTAATCTGTACAAACGGAAAGACAGCCAAAAGAGCTGATCTGAGCAGACTGAACGAGAGGATTATTAAAAATGTATAAACCCTGAATGACTGACAGCGATGTAAATGTGTGTGTGAGTGTGAGTGTGCTTGTATGCATGAGAATGTGTATTTTGCTAAGGTATGCCTGTGTGAATTTGTGTTTTGTGTGTGTGTGTGTGTGTGTGTGTTCGAGTTTGTGAGCTCACAGATAGAACTCAGTAGGATTTCTCTCTTTGTCGTGCAGAGTCAAGTTCCAATGCTAAGTTTTGCTACAAGCACAAAGTCATTTGACTTAACGTACAACAACTTCTGCGCTTTGCTACATCTCTGTTTGTGCTGATCTCAAACCAAGACAAAATGTTCCTTTCGATCTGGGCTTGCTCACAGCAAGTGTAAAAAAAAAAAAGTCTAACCGCTTCAGTCAGCATATCAGTTTTGGATGATAAATGCATTGTACTTTTAAAGTTCCAAAATCCAATACTAACACTGCCCCCCCCCCCACCCCAAGTCTTTTTCAGTGCAAGGCTTCTATCCCCTGTCCAACACAGGCCTCTGTCACCTTTTCTAACATGCCACACCGTGCTGTTCATTCATATTAATGATAAATTAACCACAGAGTTACAGACCTACACCCAGCTGCTTGGCTGGCTGGTCAGAGGAGGCAACGAACTGAGATTGAAAGCATTGATCTGGTAGTTAGGTCAGCACGGGCACGAGACGGACAGGTCATTCATTCGTAACGCTGCTTAATATCTAGATCAATAGAGCACTCAATTATCCTTATGGTCGGTGAGATGAGAGATGGGGAGGTAATCTCATTATAAATGAATGGGCAGAGATGCTTATGTTTTAAGGGAGCTTGTTAACATACACATAACAGGAGTGTAAATGTGTTATGAAAGATGTGATGCATTGCAGATCAAAGAGAGAGAGAGGGAGAGATAAAAACTGCACATAGCTACAACACTTACAGTCCATAGAAACAGAGATAATCATTAAAACATGATTACTCTCTCTGTGTTTTTGATGCTCTATGCTCCACTCCACAGCCTGTTTTATAAGCTGAATGAAGCAGCCTTTTCTCCTGGTCCAATCAATACATGTTGTCTTAGTCCTGCAGGTTGTTGAACCTTTATTCTTGGAGGACATGGACAGTGAATAAAAAAACAGTGACTTAAGAGAGAAAAAGAGAGGGTGTGTGTGTGTGTTGGTGCAAAAGAACAAGCTGACAAAGGGTATATACTTTCATTGACTGCCTGAACATTTTCTTCTAAAACTGCTCTTATGAAGATCTGTTGCCTGGGGGTCAGGGTTACGGTATGGCGTTTGGGGGTCAGGGTTACGGTATGGCGTTTGGGGGTCAGGGTTATGGTATGTCAATAGGGGGTCAGGGTTACGGTATGTTGTTTGGGGGTCAGGGTTACAGTATGGCGTTTGGGGGTCAGGGTTACGGTATGGCGTTTGGGGGTCAGGGTTACGGTATGGCGTTTGGGGGTCAGGGTTATGGTATGGCGTTTGGGGGTCAGGGTTACGGTATGGCGTTTGGGGGTCAGGGTTACGGTATGGCGTTTGGGGGTCAGGGTTATGGTATGTCAATGGGGGGTCAGGGTTACGGTATGTTGTTTGGGGGTCAGGGTTACAGTATGGCGTTTGGGGGTCAGGGTTACGGTATGGCGTTTGGGGGTCAGGGTTACGGTATGGCGTTTGGGGGTCAGGGTTACAGTATGTTGTTTGGGGGTGAGGGTTACAGTATGTTGTTTGGGGGTGAGGGTTACGGTATGGCGTTTGGGGGTGAGGGTTATGGTATGTCAATAGGGGGTCAGGGTTACGGTATGGCGTTTGGGGGTGAGGGTTATGGTATGTCGTTTGGGGGTGAGGGTTATGGTATGTCAATAGGGGGTCAGGGTTACGGTATGGCGTTTGGGGGTGAGGGTTACAGTATGTTGTTTGGGGGTGAGGGTTACGGTATGGCGTTTGGGGGTGAGGATTATGGTATGTCAATAGGGGGTCAGGGTTACAGTATGGCGTTTGGGGGTCAGGGTTACAGTATGGCGTTTGGGGGTCAGGGTTATGGTATGTTGTTTGGGGGTCAGGGTTACGGTATGTTGTTTGGGGGTGAGGGTTACGGTATGGCATTTGGGGGTGAGGGTTACAGTATGTTGTTTGGGGGTGAGGGTTATGGTATGTTGTTTGGGGGTGAGGGTTACGGTATGTTGTTTGGGGGTGAGGGTTACAGTATGGCGTTTGGGGGTGAGGGTTATGGTATGTTGTTTGGGGATGAGGGTTACGGTATGTTGTTTGGGGGTGAGGGTTACAGTATGGCGTTTGGGGGTGAGGGTTATGGTATGTTGTTTGGGGATGAGGGTTACGGTATGTTGTTTGGGGGTGAGGGTTACAGTATGGCGTTTGGGGGTGAGGGTTATGGTATGTTGTTTGGGGGTCAGGGTTATGGTATGTCAATAGGGAATCAGGGTTACAGGGTTATTGTTACTCCCAGTACCTTTGTGGCAGATTCTGTGTCATATGGTTTGTTTCACATATGCTGTGGTTAAATTCAGTCATGTGATTGGTTTGAGTGTAGACCATTCACACTCAATACATACAATAACAGACCTGAGTAATATTTTACCAGCAGCTGTTTTTGATCTCAAAAAGGCTCGTAATTCTTGCACATCACATCCACAAGAATTTGGGCCTGTAATATGACTTTACCATCCACTCAAATGTTTTATTTATTTATTTGTTTGTTTGTTTAGGCATATTCTTCTGCTCGTGAATAACAGTTACTTTCAAAGCTATCTGGTGAGCTAGAATTTAAAAAACAAAACAAATAAACACAATATGTTCATGCGCTGTATAATGCTCTGGTGTTAGTTGTTACTGTGGTTTATTTTTTTTGTGAATTTTTTTGTTTGTTTTTATTTAGGATACAGTTTTTTTTGCAGATTGTTAAACTGAAATTTAAAACAAGCTTTTGTGATGTTAGTTAACAGAATAAAAATCGCTAAATTTAACACTTAGACCTTTATTTGCAGATTAAGCACCACATGCTCTAGATCAGCTACTGCTTTTCTCTTTTTTAAGAGGAGAGAAAATTGTTAGCTATACAATCAAACAAATTATGTTAACCTCTATGACAATTTATGTGGTTATGCAAAAAAAAAAAAAAAAAATCATTTCTGTTTCAGAAACCAAACTTAATGTGGGTAACCTCAGGGGAAGTGGTCTCAGAGAGCTAGAACCAAGAACTGTCGCTATGGAAACAGATATGGCCCTTTCAGAGAGGACCACATACATGACACATGGCTGGTATGGGAACAGTCCATTCTACTTCCTTTTCATGAATATGCTTAAACCTTGAGCTTCCAACAGAATACATAATTGGGTATTTTATTTTCACATATTTTTGTAATTTATTTTGATATATTAACATTTGGGGCTGTTTTCCACTCAGTAAATTACAGAATACATTTTGATGGTGGTTTTGCCCATTGTTAGGGTACACAAACATTTACTGTACTCAGACGTTTTGCTCATTTTGATTTGAATAAATGTAAAATATGGAATTAACATCCAGATGTCAGTAAAACTTCAAAACAGAATATTACAGAAATGAAATGAACAAATCAGTATAAAAATGAATAGATGTGGTTTACCTGGATAAGAGCTGTTCCAACCCAGGTCTGGAGGGCTAATGACCAGCTGGTTTTTCACTGTCCCCTCTTAATAAAACGCTGACTGTGACCTGGGGTACAGGCGTGTGTGGCCTGTGACAAATCAGAGACCACAGTGTTTGGTTGATATGAAAGCCAGGGAGACTACAGCTCTCCAGAACTGGAGCTGACCACTCTTGACCTGTAAGGTTTTGTTTATTTTTTAAACTCAGTTACATAATCATGTGTACGTAGTTGTATTCATTGACAGTTACACATATTTATGCTTTTCCATTATTATTTTTTTTTATCAATTAATTTTTTTTTTTTTTTTTTGGAGAAAATTTATAAAAAAGCGATAAAATCCCACGCTGAGTAGCTCCTAGGTTTGTTTCTTTGTTTAGGGCTGTTAGTTTGTTTGAGTCAGTGTTGTCTACACCTGTCTCCTCTGCCGTTTGACAAAGGGTCGTGTTAGAGAGAGTTATGTCACATCCTGATGATGTCACGTCTTGAAGGTGTCACAAGCTGATGATGTTACATCACGATGTGAGAACTTCCAATTATTTTCTCGTGTATCAGACACAGGGCCTGTGTTAGAGACTTCTGTTTAATGAGATCAGGAATCCAGTCTAATGTCTAAAAGAAAACCAGTGACTCTGTTATGAGACACATTAAAAAAGCTTCGCCTAAATGTTTATCATGTTTGATTTTCTGGTTATAAATCTTAATGCTCTGTGATATTTACAAAGTATTACTCTCACAGCACACCTTTTTTTGTATTTTCATCTGTCTGTGTCGTGTAATGTTGGCTCAGTAACGTCAGACACACCGGTGACCTGGGTCAGTTAGTCCATTAGCTGCTCTAACCTCTAAATAGTGATTACGGGACATTTTAATTAACCAAAGTGGCTCTGCGCAATCATATTTCCCTTATTTCTCTCAGTCATTGTCCAGTCTGTCTCATCACTCCTACTTCCCTCTCTGTCTTCTTAATGAGCCGCTTCACAGGTTTATTATCCAAACTCTGAGCTCCTCACAGTGTGTGCGTGCGTGTGTGTGATTGAGTAAAACAGGACTTTCAAGAGTTCATATGTGTGGCTTCTACCATGTTACACCACACTCCATCAATTACAAGAGATATCATCATAACGCATTTGAAACAGTGGTTAGAATTGTGCTCTGGAGGCATGTCTCTGGCTAGGTTCACATTTCTCTCCTTCGTCCTCTCTCTCTCGTTGTTGTTCTTGTTCTCATTCTCTCTCTCACTCCTCCAGTCTGAAACCAGGACTTAAAGAGTAGAGACATAAAACCAATATAATCCCATGGAAGCTTTCCCAAACAAGTGAGTTTTTGTTCCAGTTTGAGGAATCATTGGGAGTCTTGGCAGTCCTGCAGGCTGTCTGGGCATTCACTCCAGACTGAGCAGAAGACCCCAGTTTGATCCTGGCCTTCTAGAGCCAGAGAACATGCTGTCAGGCCTGAGACTACAGGTAGGACTGCAGGCAGGTATAGAGCACCACCTGGGAAGACTCTTGCAGTCCATTTGCCTTTTTCTTTCTTTCTTTTTTTTCCCGGTTCAGTTCTGTGGCTCAGAGAGAGAAAGAGTGCGGAGATATGGGCGCGGGGGTGGCGATGCCCTGCTTTCACTCCCTCATCAAGATCATGGCAGTGCTGCGCTGAGCTGAAGTCTCTGAAGGCTTTTAGCTGGGACTCCTTTGAAAAGAACACTACAGCAGTCCACTCCTGAGAAGACTACACCCTGGACAGGCCCGTGGGTATCTGCTTATGACATGATAGCATAGGTTTTAAAGGGGAACAAGAAGGAAAAGGGAGGGGTCTTTGAATGGATCCATAGGGAGCAGAACATGGCTTTTTTGATATTCCAGGAAGTTTAAGACAGAAACATGGGAGAGAAACAGAGAGCAAAGTACAAAGAGAGGAGGGAAGAAAGCACAGAGTATGAGAGAAACAACAGGGCTCTCTCTCTCTCTCTCTCTCTCTCTCTCTCTCTCTCTCTCTGTGTCTGTGTGTGTGTGAGAGAGAGACTCACTCACAAATCTTAGATATTAAAATCCCATCTAGGAAGCCCATTTGTACAACACAGTGAACCGCGAACATAAGATTACGAATGAAAGAGCAAAGCCGGCAGCTATACTAGCAGAGCACATGAGTAGCACCTTAGCTGTGTAGAAAAGAGAGAGGAGAGAGAAAAAAAGCTTTTCCAGCAATTTTCCCAATTTTCTTGTTGTTATGAATGACTGTATACAGAAGAGAATAATGCAAAATAAGCTGCTGCATCATTAAATCACCCAACACCTTAAAATGCCATAATTACACTCTCCACAAATGAATGAACGGGCTTATGGCCCCTCGTTGTGTTGAGAATCAGGGGAGACATTTTGTTATTGTTCCTTTTGGTTACTGTTACTATAGGAACCCATTTAGCAGTGGGACAGACATGACATATTGCTTTCCCTGTGTATTGATCCTTATCTCTGTGTAATGATAACATCAGCGATGGCAAAATGTCCGTCCTCTGTTCATTTATCTCCAAGTTCATTAACAGAGATATCAGTGATTAGGTTGTTACAATATGCTAATTAGCTACCTAAAGATGGAAAATAAATTAAAAGACGTGTAATTATAATCATAAACTACAACGGGGGGTTCCTGTGCTAAGGCAAAGAGAAAAATTTCAACACACAGTTTATAACATAAATTATTAAGATTAACCAGGTTACTGCATTTTACTACGCCAAAATTAAGGAATGTCGCATTTCATATTTTCACATGAATTAAACAGAGTTTGGAGTTGGCAAGAAATGTCGTATGTGAAGAATAGCACAGTCACATTTTTCGTGTTACCAAAGTATTCTGTTGTTTTACATGTATGATGTGGGTGTGGAGGGAAAGATTAATGTCAGGCTGACAGTAGAGAGTCATATGCAGTTGGATGAAAGTTGCTCCACTCTGTGTCACCGACAGGGACCTGCAGAGCAAGGGTTCTGATAAGTGTTCACGATGCACAGCTACACGTGGAGGGTCAAAAATACAGTACATCGACATAACCGTGGTCTCCATCACCTCCGGGCTCTGTACCAGTTGTTTCGTTCTTTTGGAGACACAAATCAGTCCACAATCTCCTTTCAGTTCTCATGAGTGGTGGCCAGATTTCCAAGAGCAGTGCGTGCTTGATTAAAACAGCTGACTTGCGGAGGTAATTCCTTGATCGTAAATAATGTCTTGCTGGTCTGAGAAAGGCCTTAGAGAGGTAACTGACGCTGAGGAAACGGTTGGTGAGACAGCACCATGTCCTGAACATACTTCTCTGGTCAGGGTGTTCAGCACTTTCTGCACACGGAGCAGACTGAATCTCTAAAGGTGCGCTCAGTGCTGGGCACTGGAGGTTCTCTCTCTGTCTCTCTCTCTCTTTCTCTCTCTATCCATCTGGGCATTTTTACCACCTCCTTTGGATAGACATGTCCTTCCTTTGACTAGGAAAATGACAGCAAACAACTGTCTTATTTTATCTAAAAAGTCACAGTTTATCCCATCTGATTCCTTCCATAAATTTTGGGCTCAATACAAACCTTTCTCTGTTTCTCTTTGTGCTGCTGTGAGACCTGGGAGTGTCCCTTCGCTTTCGGGTAATCTTCAGGGTTAGATGGAAAGCACTTACAACCGAAAGGCCGACTTTGTACTTGAAGCGACTCTCCGATGCGGAGGGTCTGCGTGGCACTTTTGGAGCTCCACAGAGACTGGGTACAGAGTCCATGCAGACACAAACTTTGCACTGTGTCACCAGGAGGACGACCGGTTACTGGTAAAGGCTCATTTCTGCTCAGCGTTAATTCCGTATGTGGATATGGGCGGAGCCTTCTATCCATACTCTGCAGCCGTATTTGTACGTTTTCTGGAAGCTTGCAGAAACGGATGAAACGGAGCAGTACCACCACAAATCGTGGGGGCAGTGTAGCTAATAATTCAAGCGAGACATGACAAAGAAATTTTAAAAATGGCAAACTTTTTGAGAAGAGTTTATGCAATTTAGTAATGAATTTTAAACATCTATATGATGTCGCTTCTTTCTTAACAGGTACATAATTACGACCTCCTCCACTATCGCACTATCGCCATGTTTGTTGTTGTCGGAAACTTTTGCCTCTGAGCTGCACTCTAGCAGATGTATTGCTTAACATCCATGCCAACTTAAAGGACGCGTGGAAGTATGTGGGCAGTGATGGCTACACCGTTTGAAATGGATGTATTTATTTTCATATGTAAAGGGAGCATAATTGAGCCTCAAGGGGGACAGAAGTCTCATCATAAAATTTGAAACTGGCAGAAATTTGATTGTACAGCCTTTGTGATTTGTGTCAAAAAATGTACAGCTACTTACAGTAGTTCTAAAAATTGGGGATGGCACAGAGAACCCGATAAATCAAGACTTATGATTGGACATGTATTGCTCATAATGAACCAATGACAGCTTGTTGAGCTAGTCCTTAATTCTAGCCTGGAACACCCGGGGACGCACGAGTCTTTCCACTGCTCTGTTTTAAACATCCGCTTAGCTAGAATTATAGCGCACTTACAGTTAACAAGAGAACAATGTTTAAAACAATATTACTCCCTTTACACCCCCAACACTCCTTCTGTCTCAGTATTTTCACATCAGATCACATCCTACTTTACTGATGCTTAACCGCCTCTTGAGATGTCTCCTTGCAGACATCTGTTGTAGTCTGAAAGTGGTGTACTACACTTGAAGTAATACTGGGATTACGAGGTCTGTGCATTGGAAACTGCTGCAGGTGAGAACTGTTCTTGAAATGAAGGAGTAATGACGGAGCATGAGTTCTTACAGTGCCTCCATAGGGAGCAAAACATCAGACAGTTTTGATACTCGAGGAGCAGACTTTTTCCTCTCTTTCTGGTGTGTGTGTGTGTGTGTGTGAATATTCATGAAACCCACACACTGTTGTGGATCACTGAGGTGAGCACAAAGACAGGAATGCTATCTGTTAATTCAACATTTTCATTATTAATTAAGTTCAAAGATATCTCTCAACCCGAGAAATCTTGTTTCACAAATTACAGTACAATTGCATTAGATTCCCAAATTTGTGAATCATATAAGCTATTTAGTTATTTATTTCTGCTCTGTTCATAGCTATGATGCATTTACAATGTGAATGTGCTTGACTCATTTATTAAGTTACATTTATTAAGCATCAAAGAGGTAGTTATCTTGCAAATGAGCCCGTTCCAAATCTCTGACAGTTTCAAATTTTACAACAAAGCCTCTGACGGCCTCATCTGTGACCAGTCAGTGGCTTTGTGATGCCCACGGCACCTGAGAGGGTCTCTGCTAAGTTTCAGGTTTTGAATGAAGGACGGAGGTCACCAAGGAGGTCACCAACCTGTGAAGCTCTACGCCCACTGCACCTGTCCTCCTCACTGCGCATGCCACGGATGCTGCAAAAATACCTTCATACCATTTTGATATTTGAAGAATAGAGGAAGTGTAGGGCAGAAAAAATGTAGAGAAACAGAAAAGAAAAAAAGGAGAGTGAAAGAGAACAAAACAAATAACAGAAGTTTGTGTGTGTGTGTGTGTGTGTGTGTGTGTGTGTGTGTTTGTAAGTGTGGTATCGATCTGTGGCCAGCATGCTGTTCTATAAAGCAGGTCCAGAGAAAGGCACAGTGAGGGGCCTGCATGATTTGGAAGGATAAAAAAGACAGCAAGAGAAAGAAGGAGACAGACAGACAGACAGACAGACAGACAGACAGATGGATAGGCAGACAAAAACAGAGGCTCAGAAAGAGAAAAGAAGGTGTGTGTGGGGTGTGCGCACGCGTTTGTGGGAGTGTGTGTGTGTTTCATTTGGAAGTTTTCAGCACTAAATAAGTGGCCAATTTAATCCACACCGGGTGTTATAAAAGTGGAAGGTAAAATCATGAATGAAAGAGAAAAGCCAGCAACTCTCCACATTTCTCAGATGCAGGTAGTTCTGCTGACAGGCTGAACAAGGTACACACCTGCTTAAAGGTTTAGCTGTGCACTGTGCATCTGGGAAAGCGGAAAATCAAGCATTTAACACCGTTCCCTCGTGGCTATTTACGTTGGCAAGAAACTTGGGTAAAAAGCACACACGCAAACAGCCTGTTACTACTGTAAGTCATGCCACACGATAATCACTGGTGCAACTTGAGACTGAAGCACACTGAGAAAGACGCTGCATCATTAACATGAGAAGGCTGAATGAAAAATCTCCCAGGACTGTGTTTAAAAACAGAGTGGTTACATAATTGTGAAAGGGTTACATTCTTGAATTTTTACTGTTTTCAAGAGAAATCAACATCATCACTGAACTGTGTTGATTCGCAGGAAGCATGTTTAAAATTCTGCTTGCCCACCCTTCAGTCAAACAGTCATGTCTTGCATATGAATCATGGATGTTAATGTTCATTAGTGTCTCTGTGTGCCTCTGATCTGAGAGGATCTAACGCCTCTGTTCCCCCACTCACTATCTCACATCACTTATGACTGTCACGTCCCACGTGCACAACTCCACAGCTGACTGAGAACTCAAGTATCTCAGTCTCTCTCTCTCTCTCTCTCCCTCTCTCTCTCATAGATTGTGAGGAGATTGGATTAGAGACTGGAGTTTTGCGTGGTGCACAAATCGATGTGTAGGGAGCGATTCCTGTGAGCTGGGACATGACCTGACATGCTCTCTAATTAGCATTGTCAAATGCTGAGAGTCTCAAAGCTCTGATAACAACTGCAAGAGCGACAACAACACCGCCACACAAACAGCCAAAAACAAAAGTCAAACACAAATCCCAGGCCAGTAAACAGATCCTCATCGAGACTTATAACAGGAGATTACTCTGGTCTTTCTCTGACTCTGTCACTTTTACCTCTTCACTTCATTGTCTTCTCTAGGCTTGTCTGTCAGTCTTCTGTGTTGACCTGTTTTGCTCATGTCACTGAGGAGTCCTCGATTCCTCTGTTTGTGGAGGTGTTGAAAGAGCAGTAAAGGTCATGCTTTGGTTTTATTTAATTTCTTGTACTTATTTAATTTCTGTAGGATCCATTTTTGAAAATCAAATCAATCCTTCACTTGATTATGTTAATTATGTGGACATACTGCCAGTCCTACAGCCTGTCTTGGTGAATGAAGGGATTCTCTGTTCATTCCTGGAATCACTCTTCTTCTTAATGACATTATATGGCTCACATTCCAGCAGCTTTATCTGTTTGTCCTCAACAGTGTCTGTCCAGGTGTTGCGCTCCTTTTTCCATCTCATGCAGAGAATTTTCCCAGATTCCAGTTAAAAAAAGAAAACTCCAGAGGGATTCAGGACTTGTTAATGAGGAGTACTGGGACAAATTCGCTTAGCATTTAGATAGATTGCACCTTAAAGTTCACACACACACACACACACACACAGAGCTCTGAATGACCTGCAGGTAAGCTCAGTTAAATGGACTTGCTTGGCTTAGCAGATCCTCACACTGTTGACTGACTCCAGGACAGCAAAGAGTGACAGGTCTTCTCTCATTCTTCATGACTCTCCTTCACACCCACTGACCTCAGAAAAGCTATCTGCAATACTCACTCATAACACTACCCTCCATAAATCATACATTTATAACGTAGGGACAGGGAGGGGAATAACATTTGGAGTGTTTTTCATAAATTTGCTTACATTACTGCATTTACTGACTTGATGTCATTAAAATCATTCATTTACTGGTTCTGTATCTACAGCTAGAGGCTTTAAATAGAGAATTAACCTGTAGGAATCATATATATGTAGTGTTTTCTTCACCTGGATACAGAGGGACAGTAATACTCAGTTGGTCACTAAGTATTTCTGAAATCCCATTCTAATTTAGATCATGTCACTTCGTTTAGAATGTACAAAATAGCCTAGAATGGCCAATTAGTTCTGGTCATTCCACTTTTACTTTTACCTTTACTAATCTACTTTCAGTTCAATAAAGCTATGTACACATACTCAGATGTACATATGAGAATTTACCACAACTGTGTATTAAAGGTAATAAAAAAAATAAACAAGTCAATGGGGCTTACAATGTATCATCTCCAGTGAGTACATAATTAAAGATAGGTAAACAAATAAATAAACAAACAAACAAGCAGATTTATTGGATTGATTATGACTACTCCAACTGGTTATTCCTATTTTTCTGCATCCCACTTAGTCCACCTTCCTTACACAAAAGTACATGTAATTCAATATGAAAACCATCACACACACTAAGCGAGCTATGCGCGCGCACACACAGACACACACGCCGGCAGACAGAGAAAGATAACGATATCGATATAACACGATGTAACAAATAAAATAATCCCGTTGTAGGCCTGAGTGATACTTGGGTGCGTGGTTACTAAAAAAATGGGCTTCTCACTCTGACAGAGGAAAGAACAAAAACTCACAGATCTGACTGCTTTAGGAGTCTGACTGACATGGAAGCAGACAGTAACGAGGAGACGCAGGTGAGAAATCTCCTCCCTCCCACGGAGCTAAAGGGACTCACAGGCTTCTCAGGTCTGGTGCGCTATTTGGTCGGTCCCTTGCCGTTCCACGTCGCCAGAGGAGCTCGCGGGCTTTAATCCAGGCCACGAAGCGCTATCTGGATTTTGACTCCTCTTCTCCGTCGTCCTATTGGAACGGGGGAAAGCTCGTCTCTCTATAGGCGCTAGTTGACAGCATATTAGTTTCTGTGCTAACAGACATTCAACTAGTTCTGCGGGACGCCCTCCATCCCCCCACCCCAAGTGTGTCTGGTACGTATGGAAGCCCGTTCCCGTCACTTAAAGAAAAAAAATAAACAGAGCACAACTCGTTATTTAGAGATATCATCTCGTTATTTACAGATAGTATCTCATTATTTAGAGATAATATGTCGTCATTTAGAGATACCATCTCGAAATATTGAGATAGTATGTCGTTATTTAGAGATAGTATCTCATTACTTCGAGATATTATCTCATTATTTCGAGATAGCAGACTAATTCGAAATTGAGATGTTTCTGATCTCTGGCGGTCAGTCGTCAACAGCAGAGGAGACCAGTGAACAATTAGCTTAGAACAATCATGGATTCAATCACTGAAAGCTCTTTTAGATGTGGATTCACAAATCGTGAAATTCTAGGACTTTTAGAAGACATGCATAGTATCTTTCTGTCAGGCTTTCTGTTTGGGATAACACGGCGCACAGACTGACTAGTGTTTTGACTACTTCAGCTGCCTATATATATATGAAGTTACTTACAGTAGCACAACTGTTACTTACTTGCGTATTTATTTATTTCAATACCCATACACTCAGGTGGCAGTTCATCTCCTTCGTCCTCCTTACTGGGCCTGGGCTGCCTGCTGTAGCTCCCTTTCTTTCTGTTTTCTTAGCCTGTCCTTTGTTGGCACTATGCTGCGATTGGTAAATGAGACAAATGTTGTGCATGATAATTCAGGGTTAATCTCCCAAAAATAGACCAACAGTCAATATGATGCATTTCAATGCATTACAACAATAAGCCTCACTAGACTGTAACTGTCAGTGGCCCAACTTCAAGTACCCTACCACATGGCTACTTTTTCTGCAGACAAATTTTAATGGGCTGTTCGTCATTTGGCAATGTTTTAATAATATTTAAGGTAAATACATGATATAGAATACTGCAGGCGTTGTAATATAGACCTAACTTATATAAGGTCAGTTCAACTATAATGCTGACAAAATACTAATATTTAGCTTCTGATTTAGAATCCCCAAACCACTTTGTGTAGTTAAAATAAACTGTGGGCCTATAATAAGAATTCAATAAAATTAGATGAGCAATTAAACATTCAAATCTGAGCTTGTAAAGGCCTTTGGACTTCCTTTAGAATCGATCATTTATTAAGCTATATCTTAAAGCTTTTGCTAATCAGTATGAGCATGTAAACAGTGGGGGAATCATATATTTGCACATTTTCTTGTGATGGGTGACAGGTCGGCTAACGTTTCTGATATCCAAACACGATTGCTTAGACTGTTTACCACGTAATGCATATTTATCTGTTTCAGTTGCCTGACAAAGGAACCGGAGTTTAGTTCACTCATTTTCATTGACAACGCTATTTTACACCAGGCTAGTTTGCTTGTTGTTAAGCTAAATTGTGGGCTATTGCCTAAGTTAGGCTGACTGTATTGAGATGTTTTAATAGTGGTTTAATTTCACAATAGTGACAAACAATGAGACTTAAGGCAAACACTATTGTTACTTGGCTGTCACCAATGAAGGCTGGTCAGGGAGACATGGATGCTGCTCCGCAGGGCGCTCGATATGCGTGAGGTAACTGTGGTGGCTTTGACAAGGGAAGTCGGAGAGGGAAGGGCAGGAGCTTGTGCGGTCTCGCAGAATTAGAACTCAAATGGAGTTGTCGGGCATTACAACACGCTTTTAACTGAGAATTAATGCCATGGGCCAAATTTAAAAATTAAAATGTAAAATTAGAGAAAGAAATAGAAAAAATGTCTTGCAAAAGGGTCACTTATCTAGACGGAGGCCATAAGGGCAGGTGCTTGAGCACCACCTGGGGTCTATCTGTGCATGTGCCTGATGAATAATTAGGGAACTACTGTACACACAGACATGATTCTGTACACGCTATACACTGGCGTTGAGGCACAGGTTTATTCTACATGCCGATGTACTCAACAAGTCGTTCGATTTCAACAGAATCATGCAGGGGAAGTTCTACAGAGACAGTATGGGCCCAGCATTCACACTAACTCTGTTGCGTGTAGCCTAACTCCAAACAATGACATAGTGTCTCATTATTTCAACATATTATCACAAGATTTCGAGATACCATCTCAAAATTTCAAGATAGTATCTCTAAATAATGACATACTATATCAAAATAATGAGGTGATATTTCAAAATAACGAGATACTATCTCTAAATAACGACATATAATCTCTAAATAATGAGATACTATGTGTAAATAACGAGATGTGATCTTTTTTTTTCTTTTAAGTGGCGGAAACAGGCTTCCACAGGTACGTCTCGTCGCATAGGCTATATCTCCTCATGTATTTGACGCTGCGCACTTACAGAAACAATATTTTTAAACATCTCTTTTTCCTCACAACTGAACACTCTTTCTCCTCGCGCATCAAACTCCACGCTCTCCCACACGTGCTGCCCCTCAATCAGGTCATAGGAACAGGTAATGACTCCCACTAAACCAATTATGAACCGTTAAACTGAACAGGTCAGATTGTGCTCCGAAGAGTAGGCCTATATGTACACATCATATTAACCATTCTTTCTCATAATATTTTCATAAAAAGATTAACCAAATGAACTAGGGGCAAATAGACTGCACATTCAGCAGGGCTATGGATGTGTTTAAAAAAACAAACAAAAACAAACAAAAAAAAAGGTCACCGTACAATACTGACAAATAATTCATTTATTTCGCTCTTTTCGTGGATTTACAGCTATGTTTTCAGTGTCTCCCTCCTGCTGTGAATTTCAACACATACTCCACTGTTGATCACAGATAGCAGGACATACCTCCAATTCCAAGGCTCTTTGATCTTTAGTGGTACAATGTGTAACGTCTGGATTGACGAGAAAGGGCCATAAAAGGCCTTGTGTTAAAGAGCAATGTGTAATATGGAAGTTGCTATCTGGTTGTGGTATAGTTTGAAAAAAAAGGTTGTGCTTTAAGTGTATTTTTAAAAGCAGAGTTCTTCACTAACGTCTTCACTGATTTTTTAGGCGACACATTTAGAATACAGCGCTGTGCTTAATGTAGCCTAAGCTTTGAAGAGAACAAAGTTGCGTGACCACTACACAACCCCACCCTTCAACACATTTTGGAGTAACTGGTAATAAAAATTAAGTCAAGATGACATTGTGTATGGCTAATCATACTGAAAAAAAATTACTGATAACTTTAAGACAGAGCGCAGAGAAATGTCAGTAGCTTTCTGCCAAGTGTAAATATTTTAAAAACTAAGCAAGTAAAAAAGGAGAAACGTGGTACAACATATTTATTTGTTTATTTTATTTTGGAAGAACAACAAGTTTCCAGTTTTATTGGCATTTACTAGATAACAATGTGGACATCACTATCAGTAATGAAATTCTTGGGCTCGGGGCCAGCTCAACTTGCACAATGTAAGTAAGAGTAGATAATAATAAAAAGAATAGATAAGGTAATATAAAGACATATATTAAAAAAAGGAAATATATACATGTGTAATAAATAGAAGAAAGAAATGTAAAAATATAAGAATATGCAGTGGATGTACAGTCCCTGAGTGAAACAATTTTAACAATAACAACAACAACAAAAAGAAATTTTTTTTACACAGCAAGGTCTACTTGAAAAGAATGGGGAGATGTAACATGCTTTTGGAAAGTTAGTTTGGATATAAGCATTCTGGATGTTGTTCCTAAGTGATCTCTCAACATAACAACACTTCATCTGCAGCCAGCAGGTTTACGGCAACACCTGTTTGGGACTATTCCTGGTCTTTCCTTAGTGACGATAGTTTATATGGGGTGTTGACTTAGAGAACATGTATTGTGAAACTGTGAACTTTGGAAGATATGATATTGTCATATCGTCCACCATTGTGTGTCTCTCGGGTTATGCGTCAGACAGTGATAGACTGAGATTTAACTACAGACATGCCTGAGTCATGAAAGTCCATTTCCTCTTCTCCCGAGACTCCACAAAAGGGTGAAAACATAGCGCAGTGCACAAGATGTTGCTCACGTACTAAATTATTAATAAGAGAACATGTTTCGAATGAGGATTATCCTGTCAGCTGATATTCTCTCTCTCTCTCTCTCTCTCTCTCTCTCTTTCTCCTGACTCAGAACGCTGTATAGTCCCTTTGGTATACCCGTATGGGTGGAGCAATATGACCATGAGTGTAGCTGACACTGGCGCACCTTGTCGATACACAGCCTCATTTACGACAGGAAACACTGTTAGTCAATATTACACTACATTGTACAGTCATTATTTGACCTCAGTATTCCATGGTTGACTTAACTTTTTTAATACAACCAATTAACATGTAATTTCCCATGCTCGGGAACCTAAAAGCCGTAATTAGCTTTCAATCAATATCGCACAGTATATTCCAAACATGGACTAATTTTTTTTTGTACCAATTTTTAATGTTTTACTATACTGTACCATTAATATTTAAATAAAACTTTCATGAGTGTATGTAACTATTTAAAACACACCCTTACTATCTCTGCTATGTCTAATGTCTGTTTTTCCCTTTTGAATTAAAACACTAACCCAGCCACAGAGGAAACAAGCTGAACTCTGGAACATCAGGGCACAGAGGGGGCTCAGCATGTGTAAGTAGCCTGGTTTAAATGGAAGCACAGACCAGGCAAGATCAGAACGAGCCCGTGTTCAGATCAGTGAGGGAGCTGGTGCATCCAAGCTTTCCCCCGCATGGAGCACCTCAAGGCTGTGGACATCAGAGAGACGGCTTGAGGCAAAGCCAACCGCTGCAGCGCGTTTGATACCAGCCGTAGAGCAGCGACAGAAAAGCCCGTTTGCCAGTTAATTAGGCTCCCTTTGCTTCCTTCCAGATTTTAATTATGATCGGACTCTGTGTGGTTGTAAGAAGCTTGCTCTGAGTTACTGTGTAGCCGCGGTTAACGTGATTAGATGTTTTGGTAAACTAGCCTCGCAATCCAGATTTGGTCTCAAAAATCCAGTACCAATTCCCTCAGCAGAGATTTTATCCACCTATCTGACAGAGTGTCCTGATCCAGCAGGTTTATGGAATATGACAGATGAATGAACAGGGTTTACTCCGACATCAGCAAGGGCTCACAACACAACACAACACAACACAACACAGCATAGATGCAGCCAGGGCAAGAAGGCTGATAATTTTTTGTTTGTGAGAAAAAGAAAGAAAGAAAGAAAGGCCCTGTGGGTAACTAATAGTTTGTCCATGTTTCCCAATCCTTTTGGCATATTTGAAATAATAACAGCTGAATCCACTATATCTATATTTGTACATACATACACACACACACACACACACACACATATATATATATATATATATATATATATATATGGACACACACACACACACACACATATATATGTATATATTAGATTCACTCCTGAATCAAGCGTGAAGACACATGCAGTAATTACTGAGTTGTGATATCTTTCCAGGCCTTTCTCATCTGTGAGAGGAGCCTGAGGGAGTGGAGAGAGAGAGAGAGAGAGAGAGAGCATGTGTAATTAGCAAATCGCATCAGCTTATATTGCTCGCAATTCTCAATACTCACATGCTTTAGATGGTCATTTACACCTGTGAGAAGCTTAAATTGAAACCTGAGACTGGAGTATTTAATGTCTACAGCTCCAGTGACAGAGCTGAGACATGAGCTAGTTAGAGAAGCATTCCAGCTCTACGTCTCTGAGGTGAACACAGAGAATACAGAGATAATCACTACAGGTGTATGCTAGGGTTCACCCCGTGACCAAACTCTTCATATTTCCTTAATGAATGATGGTTATCCTCCAGCAAATATTTCTTGGATGTATTTAAGTACGTGTGTGTGTGTGTGTGTGTGAGAGAGAGAGAGAGAGAGAATTTGATCTTCCTGCCCCTAAGGTGCCTTACAAATAAGTAAACATTTGTGAGAGTGAACTGCAGTTAATTTGTGTAACTTTACACTCTTAACATTGCCCCTCTAGGTAAAATGATTATGATTTGATAGCGTTAGGATCTGTTTTTATGCCTTTCATTGACTTATTTAATACTTGTTTTCTATAAGGGTGAATGCAAAAAGGAAAAGGGTTTTTATATTGCATAATAAATTATGTGGATGAATAATTAAAAGATAGTAAATTTACCATTAATCCACTTTAAAAGTTTAGCATTGTTTCCTTGCTCCCTTAATCCTTTCTCCTCAAACACCTAGTTTATCCTCTTGTCTACAGCACTATACTGTATTAAATATATATTTATAAAAACAATTTATGATTACTATGAATCAATGTTACTGCGATGCATTATGCATGACCTTTGTCCTCCTTTGGCTCCAGAAACGATTCTCCGTGGCATCGTAAAAAAACAGTGGATAAATTCTGTGTAGGCCCAGCTCTTGTCTTGGAGAACAGTCTGTAGATGTGTAACAGTTGGTGGAACGGTGAGGTCTGATGGTGAAAACTATAATGAAATACCTGTTCCAGTCTATAGTAGGCATGGCTGGGCGTGTCCAGCTTGTCTCTGTACAAAGCTGCGATTGGCTAGACTGTTGTTCTGTAGAGCTGGGTTTGGCCAGATTGCAGAGTTAGACAAGGATAGATGCTAGATGGTCACTGTGCAGAGGTTACTGTAGCCACACAGTTTATATGCTGGTGTGAACAATTATTTCTATCCAGTGCTGGGCTGAGCTAAATGGTCAATATACAAGGCTGGGCGGAGTCAAATGATCTCTATCAAGAACTGGGCAAGGCCACGTGGTCACCATCCAGAGCCAGGCATGGTTAATTGACCTCTATGCTGAGATGGGCAGGCAAGACTGTGACAATGCATAGATGGGCAGAGCTCAATGGTGATAATGTGGAGGGGGCGGGGCTGGATAGTGACTATGCAGAGCTGGGTGGGGCCAGATGGTGACTATGGTTCATGAACATGTGGTCCTGCTGCTACTGACAGGATTGTAGAGATCAGGGAGTGATCAGACAAGTTTTACTCAAAAATGACCTGTCGAAGTGTGTGTGTGTGTGTGAGTGTGTGTGTGTGTGTGTGAGTGTGTGTGTGTGTGTGTGTGTGTGTGTGTGTGTTTGTGTGCTGGCTTTGCATAAGGGCAGCCTGTTACTGCTGGTGTATGTGTGAGTGTGTTTGTATTTAGGCCTTGGTGGATGATAGTCCTTTAAGGTATGCTGACTGTTTTGCCTGGAAACCTATTGCTAGCCAGTCATGTCCTCATTACCCAGTACTGGTATTAAGTTATTTAGCTTCCTTCAAACCAGTACGAGTATGGGACAAACTATTCCAAACTTGAAAAAGGAAGCATTTTAAAACCAGAACTGTTAACAACTTTTAATAAATAATTGTGTCAGTATGTATGTGCCTGTTGTGTGTGGTAAGAATGTATGTATTTATATGAGTTTGTCTATATGTACGTGTGTCTGTGTGTGTGTGTGGTGTGTGTGTGTGTGCATGTATGTGTATGTGTGTGTGTGTGTTTGTGTGTGCGTGCGTGTGTGCGTGCGTATGTGTGTATTTGTGTGTGTGTGTGTGTGTGTGTGAATATGCATACAGAGGGCTTATGAGGATACTGACAGAACTGAGTGACTGAGGTGTGCAGCTTATCGGTCAGATTTCATTCTCCCTTCTGCCTGAGAGATGCTTTGTTCTGGGCCCAAACTCTGCTGCATGAATAGTGTATGAATGATAACACACACACACACACACACACACACTCACTCACGCACACAGCTGTTTGTGTTCAAATATTCTGTTTTTTTTTAGCCCAAGTGCATTTCTTTGAGTTCTGCATCATGACAGAGAAAGTATTGTGTATTGTGTGTGTGCTGCTGTGAATATAAAGTGTGTTTAAAGTGCATTGATTGCATGCATTGTGAATAAGTGATCTTGTGTCAAAACTGAAAAATGGTAAACCTTTCTGCTAATTGAATGATACTGCCAAAATGCCAGGTGAGACTTCATATCCACTCTGTCAGTGCCTAATACCAATTTCAGATGTTCTAATTCAGCATCAAATAATCAGTGCTGAACAATTTATGGTTTCTGCAGCACAGCAGTAAGCAGTTTCTCACTGTCTAAGTGTCCTAAAACTAAATTTAAAATGCCTCATTCGCCAAGATCTCTCTCACTCTATGAATATTGTAAATATATGTTCTCGCTTGTGCTTCTTTTGGTTGGTAAAGTTTCGATAAGAATACGAAATGTCAGGTTTTAAAACTTTAGAGAGTTAATCCTCTTGGATTTTTTTCAGCTAGAATTTTGGCGCAGAGGCGCCCTCTAAGGGTACAGAGCGTAAATTATGCGTCCTTCGCTTAGAGCGCACTCCCCGCGTGGCTCAGATCGAGGCTGGTCCCGCTTCGGACTCAAGAGCTGCATTCCTCTTAATTCATACCGGGGGAGCCACCGTGCCGAGCAAACACGTTGACACGAGAGTGGATATGTACGCAAGTTTGGGAATTTAACCATGGCAAGGATATCCAATCCAAGGATCACTTGAATCTGTAAGTTGAACGAATAGTTTTCTAATGTTGTTCGACTTGACAGTACATTATTTTGAGGGTGATTTCACTTAATGTGTGTGAATTGTTTGGCCCCCGTTCGACAGTAGTTTGGGAAGCGGATGCTTTCCACGACAGCTCTGGTGTCCTCGCCTGTGTCGGCGTCTGCTCGACTGCAAAGGCTGCATGGCTATAGCATTTGTTTTTAAACTTAGCACAAGAGAAGCTCGTGAAGCGACCTGCAGGGTAATTTTGTGGAAATCGGGCGCTTTCCAGTGGACGAAAAAGTTCGAGATAATGGTTTTACTCATGTTTTGGTGGTTCTGCGCGAGAGAGTTGCGTTGTTTGAGTATGAGTTTGATGAATTGTGTTGTAGATTTGGTAGAAGCCGAGGGACTGCGGATCCTTGTCTGCGTTGAAATGGTTGTGTATTTGCGATTCACGCCGCCCTTTCAACCCGGGTGGAATGTTGGTTAGACTGCCGTCTTGGAATGAGCGTACGGCAGGCGGTTTTAACCGATTAAATAGCACGTCTGGCTGAAACCCCACAAAATTTTTGTGTCAAAGTAGACTTTATGACGCCAAATACATGGTTACGATGTGCGTTTGATGTAACATTTAGTTTCAGATTGATTTCATTATTAGAACAAAACTGATACAGTCTTTCTACTTTTCGTGAAGAGAAAAAAAATGATTTAAGCATGCAGTTGATGCTTATTAAAAGTATAAGATATCGATGTAGGAATTTCCTAAAAAATGCGGGATCTATCACAAATGGATAAAAGATTAAGGGTGCAAGATTCGATGAGATTGTACCGAGGGTTTGCTTTTGGAATGCGATACATTAGAGGAAGATTCAAAACGCTTTTTTTGTTTTAATGGTGGCTACAGATAACCGAACACGTCTTGGAACCATATGTTGTCTGGGGGAGCGATTTTTTTCTTTCTTACGTTCCTTCCTAGCGTCTCTCTCTGGCAAAGGAGTAGAGGGGAGTAGACTGCGGGATTACTCCGGAGACCCATGCTGCTTTGTAAATATTGATCGCACTCATTTGTTGTAAAATGATTAGTAATGGTACCAGCATTTACTAAAAAGATCGGCATTAGCTTTAAGTCACTAAAGAATTAACAGGGTGCCAGTGGGCAGCTCTTGTTGCTTTGCTGATTGAAATTCCTCTCGGCGAAATATCAGAGTAGGTGCCGCTTCGTCCGTGGGTGTACGGGTTATGTACAGAACTATTAATTCTTTCCTATGAATGAACTGACCACCAATCTCCAATTAAATCATGTTTATCGGATTGTTCGTTAACTGGTAGGTTCACTGTGTAGACTATTAGATTAGTGCCGGCAAAAGTTTACGTTCTTCATTTTATTGTAACTGACACAGGTTATTTGTTGCAGTTGCGAACACACATTTAAAACTCTTTCACCGTATTGTATATCAGAACAAGAAATTTATGCGATTCATTCACTGTTAACTAGTCTGCGGCCAGTCTCTGAATGGCCGTTGAAAAACGATTGCCCTCGACATAGCGGGCATACATTTAGTCTTTCTATAACACCAATCGTGGTCACGACGTGACAGTTAAGGAGCATGACGGACATTCAGATGTAAATGAACAATGTGTGTGTGTATTCATGCGTGACCGAATTGTTTGTTCAGAGGGAGGTGTATGCAGAATATACGACTCCCTGAAATTTCGCTGATTGTCACCGAGTATTACAACGATTATTCACAAATGACTCTAGTGGACGGAATGCTGACCTTCCACAGCTTACGAGAACATCAGCGAGACACACGCACACACACCTTATAAATAATATTAACCTACCAAATTCTCTGCATTGTTGCTTATGGTTGTCAGTGTCCGTGTGAATATTTCTTTTTTGCGACAAGTATTCTTTGCAAACTCGCACAAAGCGCTTGACTCATATCATCGGTAATCTAATAAGTGGCTTGCCTTGCTTGTGATTCTTATTGCACTAATCTTACATTCGCTATTTTTTGCCCTCACTTGACAAAGACTATAAAACATCTTTAAAAGACGCTTGGAAAAAAAATGGCTAATTCGAATAGGTTTCATGGAAATCCTACGGTTGATTTCACCCATTATTCTTGTCAGCTTCATTTAGTTAGTACTTGTTGGTTTATTCTTACTGTCATTATCATAACCACTTGGAATTTGACGTGACAAGAATGAAAAGACAATCAACTAACAGTCATTCTAGGCGGAACAGTGGCATGGTCCCTGTATTTTCACTCTTTATATGTGAATTCCGTCCGCTTGGTTGGAGTTGGGCGTGTGGGAAGGGTTTGCCTGTGATGTGTCAAGTTTGGAATGCGGACTGACAGGGCCTCGCTTTGCCTTCGCTTCGCGCCGGCCACTGTAATTTCTGTCGGCAAGCAGCACATCTGTGTCTCTCCGGCGCATATGCCCACACCAGTAACCGCTCCGCAAGCCAAACTGCCCTAGCCGCAACGGGCCGGCCATAACTGAGGCCAAACGCTTCCTAATGACCACGGAGCGTGCAGGATTAGCTCCGGACAGAAATAATTTATCTCGGCAACAAAATGATTGGAAATAAATTGCACAAGTGGGAGACAATTACTGAACGAGAGATATGGGCATTATAATAAATTGGTCACAAAGGGAATAGATTAGCCTTTTGTTTTGTTACCGCGTAAATGGTTTGAAGAGAAATGAAATGATTTGAGCCAAATATAAGAGCACGTATTTCCACACATTCTTTGGCTAGCAGTTAATTTTCTTACAGAGCATTTTTTATCATCCAAACGCGATTATAAGAGTAATC
The DNA here is from genome assembly GCF_902362185.1 of Chanos chanos. Classification (NCBI taxonomy): domain Eukaryota; kingdom Metazoa; phylum Chordata; class Actinopteri; order Gonorynchiformes; family Chanidae; genus Chanos; species Chanos chanos. The sequence continues at coordinate 25,911,395 of NC_044500.1, read as the reverse complement.
TCATGCAGTTTCACAAACGCAAAATTTTTGTATTCTGTCAAAAAAAAAAAGAAGAAAAAAAAAGGTCCCCAAGTTTCCTCCTTGCGCTCTAGTAAATGAAACCCGTAACAGGATAATGTAGGCTAATATCTCTAAACCTATTTTAAACTAAATATCAATGATATAATTAATTGTTAGATAATGTGTAACTATGATGGTAAATTAGTAATCTAATAGTTCCTCAGTTTAACTTTGTGTGTGTGTGTGTATAGGCTGTGTGTGTCTAAGAGAGAGATTGGAAAAGATGGTTCCTTTCGCTCATTACTGCTTTGACAGGCAGATATTTCAAATGACTTTGACAATGTCTAATTTAAGCTCCTCTTGCTCTCTCTCTCTCTCGCTCTCACACCAACACACACACACACACACACACACAGTTACATGTTTCTTTGTTTTGTGCGGCACCACTTGCTAACACAACATGCTGCTCCAGAATGAATAACTGGTGCATTCCTTACCTCAACCCCCCTCCCCCATTCTATTAATACAATTCTCTCAGCCCCTCTCTGCTGTCTGTTTGCATGTAAACACAATCATGGGCATCCTCAGCGTTTGTTCTCATTAGAAAGCCCCGTGTCTGGTCTTTGGAACAGCCTATAGTTTCTCCAAGTCTTTCAGTCTGTAGGAGTGGGCCAGGATCTCAGTGTCTCTAACAGAGTGGGTGTGTTAGTGTAAGGAAAAGTCATATCCTAGCCCTCCATCAGGAGATGACTGCTTAACAGGTTTGCAGACTCCACGGAGTGGAGTTAAGCCAAATGCTTAAAATCAGGAACCACAGTAGTGAATGTGTTATCTTTACTTTTTTACACTTCAGCAACTGTTGGTCAGATTGCTCCGATCCCTGACACTAGTGCTGTAGTACTCAAGTCTGGACTAGAGAAGTTTTTTTTCTATTGTCTTGGACTTGTCTTTGACTTGTTGGTATTTGCACTCTGACTTGTCTCGGTCTTGGCCATTGGTCTCACCAAATGTTCTAGTGGGTCTCGACCGAGTCCAGCTGCGTTTAAGAAATATATGTTGTTGTTTTTTTTCTCAAGTAACTCCTCCTTCAAAACAAAATCATGGATTAAGTGAGCTTGTTCAGAAAATGGGGATTGGTTTAATTAACTTAAAATCCATCTAGAACGGGCATTGACGTCGGCCGTCCGGTAACCAATCGTATGCGTGTCAAAACTCATCTCTGCCACTGTGCGCGTGATACATCCATGCTAATCATCTTCGTTTTGGCCACAGACAGGATGTCAGCGACCTCAATCGTACAGTTTCTCAACAGCGTGCTGAAGAGGAAACAAAAGGGCACCTGCAAATTTTGCAATGTAACAATTCTGGTTACACTCCACTTGCTTCCTGATCATCACAAATACGGTCCAACGGCCTTCTCGGGGTGGGGGTCACATGCTGTTTTATCTGTGGAGAGTGTTGAGTGTGATATCAAGGCTGTACCTAAAGTAAATAATCTGGCCTAATTTGATCCTACAGTGTTGTTACACTGCACTTGCTTTTTGATCATTACAAATAATACTGCAAAATGATCATCTTAAAATAGAAAATATACTGTGTCTCTAGCATCACACAGAAATTATAAACAGGTCGGTAAGTGATCACGAAGAGATTTTTTTTTCTGTCTTGGTCTTGACTCTGTCTCTCTCATTTGGACTCAGTCTTAACATGGACTCGAACCTCTTTGGACTTGGTCATGACTCGGTCTGGACTAGTCCCGGTCTTGGACTCAATAAAGGTGGTCTTGACTGCCGCTGTGCCTGACACGCGTGTTTCATAAATGAGTCAATGTAAATACAAAGAACTGAAGAGTAGGTTCTGCTGGCGTTGGCTTTCATTTGAGTCTCCGGATTCTCTCCCTCTCTCTCTCTCTGTGTCTGCATGTGCCAAACCAGTTAGAAACTAAACAACTCTGAACTCCTATACACTCCCGACAGTCTCTTTCTCTCTTTTCTCTCTCTCTCTCTCTCTCTCTCTCTCTCACACGCACACGCACACACACACACAGTCAGAAAGGGCCATGAACTCTGAAGTTCCCTTAGGAATGTGTCACCTGACGTCCAGAAGTGGACGCCAAGTCAGGAATACGGAACAGAGCAAACTGCCTTTCCCACCTACCCACCTGCCATTTAGCCAACAAACTTCCTGATATGACTGCAAAAAATAACAGACAAACAAATAAAAAAAAATACTGCCAGCTGAAAAGCTAAATGCTAAATTGACCGCAGTTCAGTCACCTCCTCCAAGTCATGTTCAGAACTACTCCTCAGGCCCGTTTTCAGAGACAGAGATAGGAAGTGGTTACTGAGTTATGAGAGGTGAACACATTCCCCTCATTATGACTGACAGATCGGTTGGGGGAGCTGTGGCAAGAAGTTCACACGTTCAGTTTCGTTTCAGTGTTTGGCATATAATTAGAGGAAAATAAATCACTTCATGTCAGTTAGTTAGTTTTGGTAAAAATATATGCTGTTATGTAAAAAAGAAAAAAAGAGAGAGAGAGAGAGAGAACCCCTCTGAGCTGTGTTGGAGCCGTCGTTCCTGACAGAGGAGTGTTGGCTGAAGCTGCTGATCATTCAGTAGTGTCAGAAGTCTGGGTTGGCAGTTATGCATAATTCATTCCCTGCCTTTCTTTCCATGTTTATTTTTACCTACTACATGCTTTACTGTTCTTCAAAGCACCATCCTTCCCCCTACCCCCCATCTCTCTCTCTCTCTCCCCCACCCGCCTGGCCAGCTGACAGTCGCCTCTCAGAATGTCTCCCTCTTTTCTTCTTTCCTGTTTGTCTTTTATTTCTCCTTTTTTTTTCTTTTTTTTTTTGTAGAATGTACTCCTAAGGCCACCCTATCCACCGCTGTGAAAAGCATGGAATATCCTTTTATCAGAGTGAAAAAAATAAAAACTTTTGCAGAAGTGAAAATGTTATGATCAAATGTTATGATGTTATGATCAAAGAGGACGTTTAAGTTGGAGCCTGGTTTTAAATGGCCCCCTGTCATGGTGTCCTTTGGGATTGTACTGTGCAGATGTGTGGAGTGATGGTTTGTGTGGTGTGTATGTATGGTGCAGATGTGTAGAATGATGGTTTGTGTGGTGTGTATGCATGGTGCAGGTTTGTGGAGTGATGGTTTGTGTGCCTGGGAGGTATGTTCACTGGAGTGGCACTGTTCTGTATCGAGGAAAGCTCTGAGAAAGAGAGTGACTGAGTGAGCTCTTTATCTCTCTCTCTCTCTCTCTCTCTCTCTCTCTCTCTCTCTCTCTCTCTCTCTCTCTCTCTCTCTCTCTCTTTACTCTGTGTAAACTTGGGGGGACAGGAAGTAACCTCACCTTGACTGACTCAAATAGGAAGTAGATGCAGATTTCTAGGTCAACACAGGAAGTGATACAGCAGAAAGTTCCTATTACCCCCCCCCCTTCTCTGTTTCTCCCTCTCTCCTGTCTGTTTCTCCCTCTTTTAACCCTGTAGTCTTACTCTCTCCTTTACCTTCTTTTTCTCTCTCACACTCCCACACTCTCCATAAAAGTCCTCTCTCTCTCTCTCTCTCTCTCTCTCTCAATGTATTTATAGATTTGGGCTTCAGGCCAGAGCTCTTCTGTGAAATGTGGTTTTCCCAGACAGCACTGGTAGTTAAACCAGTAAGGCTGACTGTCACCTTTGTTTCCTGCTGCCAGCTTTTCATCTGTTTCTGTCCTGTGTGATGTGAGGAGGACCTGTGGCCAGCATTTGAATGTGTTGGGATGGATCACTGTTCCTGCTTCCTGACGGCACACTCGTCTCCTGCTCTGTTCTCTCTGGATCCCTGAGCCATGCGGTGTATTGATCAGGAAGTTCAGTTCTGTGCTAAAAAAGAGAAAGGAAGACAAACTTTCTTTACCTGCTGGCTCTGTTTTCTCTCTGCCTTGAGGGCACACACACACACACACACACACAATTGCTCCCACATACTTGACCTGCCAGGCTGAACACTAGCCCCCCCTCCTTTTCTTATTTTTTCCTTCTCCTCTTCCTTGGTGTTGTGGAGTATATAGAGCAGACTGGTTTTACTGAGGAGGTGTTGTGGAGTATATAGAGCAGACTGGTTTTACTGAGGAGGTGTTGTGGAGTATATAGAGCAGACTGGTTTTACTGAGGAGGTGTTGTGGAGTATATAGAGCAGACTGGTTTTACTGAGGAGGTGTTGTGGAGTATATAGAGCAGACTGGTTTTTACTGAGGAGGTGTTGTGGAGTATATAGAGCAGACTGGTTTTACTGAGGAGGTGTTGTGGAGTATATAGAGCAGACTGGTTTTATTGAGGAGGTGTTGTGGAGTATATAGAGCAGACTGGTTTTATTGAGGAGGGGTAAATCAATGATGGAGCGGCACTAGTCCATTGTGTAAATAAAACAAACGTGCGTCTGCCGTCACACACACACACACACACACACACACACTCATTCTTACCCCATAAAGAACTCCTGCTCAGCACAGCTACGCTCACACACATGAATGTGAGAGAATGAATGAGTGTGTGCGTGCGTGTGTGTGTGTGTGTGTGAGTGATCAGTTAAGGCTGAGCACAACAGCCACATTTCGTGCTATGTGGACACCCATGCGTAGACAGAGTTGTGTTGGCTCCACACTCTGTCTCCAGTGAGGCAGACCCTTATTAACATGTTAACGAAGTTTAACCAATCAGTACCATGAATGAAGTCAGGGAGCATGGGGGTTGGGAGGACGGGAGGGGCTGCATTGTTTAGAGTCAGAGGTCAGGGCTACCCTCCCTGAGGGACTGTGATGGGGGAGAGACATACCACAAAATGCGCACACACACACACACCTACACATAAATAAATCCATGATAGTATTGTAATGTACACACAATTTCTGTGTCCTGAGTTAGTGTGAGTATGTGTGTTTGTGTATGTATACATATGGCAGATGCTTTGCGCTGTTTATTTTTAAGTCTTGTCTTAACTCTGACTGTACAGTATTTTTATGGTACTTCTCAGACAAGTTCAGAGACCAGAGACCTCTACACATCAGAGTGGCTGTGTTGGGCTGCAAAGGTTTGTGTGTGTGTGTTTTCCTGCACATTTTCTGGAGGTCTCTGTGGTTTGTGTATATCCACACACACACACACACACACACACACACACACACACACACACACACACACAGTATCACTGTTTGTGTTTATATAGAGTGGAGTTTATAGTGTGTGTGTTTGTGTATTTGTGTCTCTGTCAAGACTAATTTCCTTGACAAAGAAACTCACAATTTTTCCTCATATTATTATTATTATTAGTAGTAGTAGTAGTAGTAATAGTTGTATCTTTTTTTATTTATTTATTTTTAATTTTTAAAATCATTATAATGTTTTCTCTCAGTCAAAAACTGAAAGCAGATTAAAATCAATCTGCCTTTTGTATTAAATTGAGGCCTCTCTCTTTTCAGAGAAAGCTCTTTGGGTTGTAATCCTAATCTGACAAGCTGTTGCGTGTTGCTGGTCTGAAATTCCAGGCGTTGTTATAATGTGGTGGCTTGGTTTGGCTACACTGAGATGGACTTTGGATCAGTTGGACTGGTCAAACTGGCAGGCGGACTGGTAAACCTGGCAGTCCTGTACTGGGATTAGTGCCCACGTCCGGACACGAACACAGTGGGATGGTTTTTGAGTACATTTTCAGATTTAGACCTTTTTCAAATTTGTTTCTTACTTTTATTTTTGGATAGATCTATTTTTAAAAGATCAGGAATGTTGAATTTAGGTTCAGTCTGATTTGAGAGAGAGAAAAACATTTGGCTAAGAGAGAGAAATGAACTGGGCCCCTCTTTAGTGACTGGTAGTTGATCATGAAGGAAGTGAGCCACTGGGACGTTGGTTTTCCACGTTTGTGTTCTGTTCACACCCTCGTTTCTGTGCTCTTTTTTAGCTAAGAAAGAGAGTTTACCACATTAATCATATCTGTCACTCTCCTTTACAACCCCACTCTACACACACCACACACACACACACACACAGAACCAGAGACACACACACACGCACACACACACACACACTCTCTCTCTCTCTTGTCCCGCCATTCCTCAGACATTCCACACGACTCGTCCTGCTTCACTCGTCTCTCATCTGCTGTGCCTGAAATGACCCCCCAACCTTATCCATCCATCTATCCATCCATCGTCCGCCGGGTCATTCTCTCAACCCCCCCTCCCTTTGTTCTGTCACTCTTTTATGTCAGTGAACAAAAAAAGAAAAGGAAAGGTCTGAAGAGTCAGAGCTGACATGTTGGTGCCACCATTGTTGTCACGCTGGTGAATTCTCTCAGGCTTTTGAACGCTAGCTTAAAAGAGACCGTATTAGGCCTATGGTAACGACTGACCAGCTAATGCCTAACGCTAACGACTGACCAGCTATGGCCTAATGCTGCATTCCATTTACCTTGGAAGTCCAAACTTTGAGCACCTGAGTTGAGTACATTCCTTCAGTACAAGTTGGAAAACCGTTTAAGCCATTTTAGCCATTGTTAGCAATACCAATTGATAACAACACATTACACGGTATTTTGCACATACAAACACCATAGCAGCATGTCCAGAGATAGAAGTTGGACAGTACTGTGTGTACGACTGATTTAATGAGACGCAACTAAGACAGAAGTGCCAATAAACAGTAAACTGCTACAGCTTTCACTACTGGGTGCAGCCATCTTGGATTTTGAAGTCGGGATTGGTGAGCTTCCTCTGACTTTCCGAGTTGGAAATCCAACTTCAGGGGTTTATCCCGTTGAAATTTCCGGCTGGGAACTTAGAAATTCCGACTTCAGAGTTCAACTGGAACGCACCAAAATGCTAACGTGCGGCCAGCTGTGGACTAACGCTAAGGACTGATCGGGTGTGGGCTAACGCTAAGGACTGATCGGGTGTGGGCTAACGCTAAGGACTGATCGGGTGTGGGCTAACGCTAAGGACTGCTCGGGTGTGGGCTAACGCTAAGGACTGATCGGGTGTGAGCTAACGCTAAGGACTGATCGGGTGTGGGCTAACGCTTTTGGTTGCACAGGTGTGGACTAAGGCTGTTGGGTCTGGACTAGCGGTAAGGATCAGGCGGGTTTGGCTTTAGTGCAGGCTTGTTTTGGCCTTACAACAGCCTGACTCAGAAAGTCCATGCCAGTGTCTGCTCTGGACAGTACAGAACGTGTCATTGGGCGCTAACCCTCTGTCTGTTTAGTTTAGTGGTGGTTTTTATCATTCTTCTTTTGATTCAGTCTGAAGGATTGTGTGTTTCCAGGGAGATCAGGTCTGAGGGAGAAGTTTTATATTAATTTGTTTTTGTTTGTGGACTCTGACCAGTGACAAAAGACTTGTGGGCCAAATCTTACATGGTTGAAGATTTGGTTTAGAAACTGAGGTTGATTTTTTTTTTTTTTTTTTTTTTAAGTCAAGTTTACTTTATTTGTCCACACAATGGGGAAATTTGACCTCTGCATTTGACCCATCCAGGGTAGTGATGATGAATGCACAAGCACACACACACACCTGGAGCAGTGGGCGGCCGCAGTGCAGCACCCGGAGAGCGCTTGGGGGTTAGGTGCCTTGCTCAAGGGCACCTCAGCCGTATGTATTTCGGGAGGGGACAACGCTGTTCATTCACCCCCGCCTGCACACATTTTACCACCTGTTCTGGGGCTTGAACTGGCAATTTTTCAGTACCAATCTTGCCTCTATAACCTTTAGGCCACGGCTGCCCCAGCAAAAAAAAATTAGATCGGGGAGAGCGCAAACACAGTCCCCCACTACCACAAGTTATGCAGTCGAGATTCCTGCATTTGGGGAATTCACAGAGGTCAGCATAGCCCCAGTGCAATGGCTAAGCCTCAGCCTAGGTGAACCACTTTTGTGATCATGGTGTCTCCCCTGCCAGGTAACACCTCCTTACTGTGTGTCTGTGTCTGTGTGTGTGTCTGTGTCTGTGTGTGTGTGTGTGTGTGTGTGTTCAGTCAAGGTTTTCAGTGGAAACCTGCAGGAGGAAAAAAACAAAACAAAACCAAAATCTTGCTCACCCTCTCTCTCTCTCTCTCTCTCTCTCTCTGTCTCTCTCTCTCTCCCCTCTCTCTACTCTCTCTCTCACTCTCTGTCTTTTTCTGCTTTCTCACTCTCACTCTGTCTTTTTTCCGCTCTCTCTCTCTCTCTCTCTCTCTCTCTCTCTCTCTCTCTCTCTTTTAGTGTGTTGAAACACTAACACACATGTTGAGTGGTGATTCTTTTAGCAGGCTGATATTTCGCTGCAGGAGGTGTTCCTGATGGGCGTGCTTTCCGAGCCGGCTCCCTGGGAAGCTGTATTGGGCTGCAGTGGAAATAATTGTAGGGGCCAGACAATGCAGGAATTGCCACACCACACGTGTATGTGTATGTGTGTGCCTGGGTGCGCGTGTGTGTCTTTGAAATGGTTTTCTCTGTTTACCTCCCCCTCACTCGCATCAGTAAAACTAAAAAAAACCTCAACATATTATTGAGAGTAAAAAGGTTTTTTATTTTTACACCCACACTTGCTTTCTGTTGCTTTGTTCAGTTAGGACTAACTGCTAATGTTTTGAAATGACACCAGAATTTGTGGAAAGTCAGAAGCATTTGACTTAAAGCGGAAACCCTGTGAATCTGGCTGTTGCTCTGGGGTAGCTTTAATTTCCCTTGAATGCGAATTCCGTTCTTCTACCAGCTCCGCTGATCACAGCCCCAGGATGGTTTGTTTTTGCTTCTCACTTTGAGCCAAAATATCTCCCATGGGGGAAGGGAATGCTAACATACATCTCATCAGCTCCATTATGGCTCAAAGTGCACACTTTGACCTCTCTCACCTCCCCCCTCCATTCTTCAGTGGATTAACCCACTCTAAGGCTTTGACATATGAGTTAAACCATCCTAGTTCTGCTGTGGGGAGGGGGGGGGGGGGGGGTGGGGGTGTTAGTCTCAGCCCAGAACTTGTTGTTTGGTGAGCTGTAGTACACTGGCCTAGTCAGTGACTCAGAGGGGATAAGAGAAGAGGTACGGATGTATTTGGCAGAACAGAGCAGCAGGCTTTGGAATGTGTTTTCGTTCAACGGTTAACAGTGAAACCTTTTCGCTTACCCCCAGGCCAGTTGAACTAGACGTCCAACGAAGTTGTCACTTGTTTATTTTTTGGAAGTGTTCGGCTGATTAAATCAGTGATCAAACCTCTCTTACACACACACACACCCCATCCCATCTCCTCATGTATGTGGAATGTAGAGTGTCTAGCTGACCCAGAATTGTGGGTGTACATCCCCACCCTCACTTTCTGTGCCAGCCTGACTTACGGCCTGGTTTCTGTGGCTGTGTGTTTGTCCTCTCTCTCTCTCTCTCTCTCTCTCTCTCTCTCTCTCTCTCTCTCTCTCTCTCTCTCTCTCTCTCTCATAGATGGGAGGTTTTGTGCTCAGTTAGTGGATAAACTGGTTTGTCCATATTGAACAGAGTGTGAGTTGGCTAATCTTCTCTTTCAGCCCTGGGTTCACTTCTTGCTCTCTCTCTTTCTCTTTTTTTCTCTTTCTCTCTCACTCGTACACACACACACACACACACACACACACACACCACGAACAGCCAAAAGGCAGCTCTGGCAGTAGATCACACTCCGTTTCCGCTGGAGAGAAGGTGATATTTCTGAATGAACGTGTCTGAATGAGTGAATTGCTCTAGCTGTGTATCTGTGAATAGAGATCCCTTTGCCTGATTTGTCCTGTGTGTGTCGATTTAATAATAAGGGTTAATAAGAAATCCATTCTGAGAATGTGTGTGTTATGTTTGGAAACAGATTACTGTCATGTCTGGTGACCTGGAGGGTATTGATCATAAAAGTTATTACTGTGTGTTTCTGTGTATGTGTGTGTCTGTGTATGTATGTGTGTGTAAATATGTGTGTTTCTGTGTGTGAGTGTATGTGTGCATGAGAGAGAGAGAGAGAGAGAGAGAGAGAGAGACTTAGCCTACAGCTGCTCAGTTTCTTGCCCTGGGAAATGGGAGATGTGGACTTTGGCTTTCTTGCACTGTGTTTAAAATTTGGAATCTGTGAGCCCTCCATGGTTTACGTGTCCACAGATCAAACGCTGTTCTCTCAGTGGACAGATAACGAGAAACCCAACAAATCTACGCCCTCCTTTCTTAAGCCAGGACGAGCAGAGGAGAGGAGGGGGAAAAGATAGGCAGAGAGAAAGAGTGGAGAGAATCTGGCAGGCATGGTCAAAGACTGCACAGCTCCTCAGGAGAACTAGAACATTATGATTTTTGGGGAGCAGAGCAGCTGTGTGTTTGTGGGTGCATGCTTTTGTATACGTGTGTGTGCGCGCGTGTATGCATGCTTGTGTGTGTATGTATGAGAGAGTGTATGTGTATATGTGTGAGAGCAGAGGATCGTGGATGTTATGAGACAGAAGTTTAAGTTTTAAGAAAGAATTTCAGATGGTTTGTCTGTTTCTCTGTTAACAGTGACTGCGCATAGGCGAAGAGATTGAGAAATGGAGAGAGAAAAGAACAAACATGAGTGAACGAGTGTGGCACTGACTCAAACTTTAATTAAACATCTCTCCCTTTCTCCCTCTCTCTCTCTCTCTCTCTCTCCCGCTCTCTCTCTCTCTCTGCCTGCCCTCCCCTCCTGTGTCCCGTGGCTTTATGGCTTTCTGGAAGCCAAACAGATGTTTTCGTTTTTTTTTTTTTTTTCTTTTTTTTTCCCTTTCCTTCCCTCCTTTGTTTGTGTCTCCCTCTCCAGTCCCCTCTCTTTTTCTGGGAAGTGCCACACCATAGCTTGATGATGATGATGATGATGGTGACGATGATTGCATGAAATAACAGTCCTCTGCTATGTTTTGTCACGGTGCCGGTTTAGGAGCCAATCATTGACCGGTCTGATCCTGGCTCCACCCCCAGATATCAATAGTTATGGTTTGGGTGTGTGCTTTTGATGACCTCTGTGACCTGTGTGTGTGTATGTGTTAGCAAAAAACCACAACTTTATGGAGGTTCAACACAATATTAATCTTTCCTCAGTTCTTCCTCTGTAAAAAGAAATAGTGGGTGAAGAGAAAAATATATGAGGAAAGACAGAATATGGGAGACTATAAAATGACAGATCCATATCTGTGTATTCTAAAAAAAAAATATAAATAAGCTGTTTGACTACAGCCCAGTCTTGTGTTACTTCACCTCACCAAACAAACTGCTTGTCTTCTCTTCTACACCAGTCTTTGATTTGATTGGACTGCTCCCCAGTATGCTGACAGTGTGGCTTAATGTCAGCGCTGGTGCTGCATCCAGCAGGAGAGTCTGCTTTTGATCACTGTATCTGGTAGGGCTGAACGATTTGGGGAAAATATCTAATTGTGATTTTTCTGGCAGATATTGCGATTTTGATTTGATTGCAATATAATTTTTAAAGTCAAGCCTCTAGTTCAATATTCGCTATGTAATAGATCTAAAACATGTGATGGAGCATTACCACATGACATAACATCAAAATATGAACTGCTTTATATTCTAATGCAAAGATGATAACTTGAAGATATGGAATTGCTTCCGACGTATTATTTTATTACATTTGTTAACTGGCATAGAACATAAAACAATCGAACAGGTAAGGGATGCTGTGTAGTCCGCCAGTCACTATCGAAAAATAAATCCCGACAGGACGAGCAGGACCCCGCTTATTATACGGTTACCTGCCAAAATGATAAACGTTTCAATTCAATGATTTATTTCCGTTTCGTGGCTTCCACTGAGAAAAATAGTCCCTCTAGCAAACAGAACTTTTAAGTTGCAAGTGTTGCATACCAACATGTTAGGCTACCTGCAGACGCTTTAAACGTGTTGCAGATAGGATGTGTATGCCCGTTATGATAAGTGAACGGACCACTTGCAGAATGATGTGACTCAGAAGCACGAAACCTGTTGCCAATGGCAGCGGTCATTAATTTTTTTCAGCTGTCCTTTTCAAGAAATATTGGACCTCTGAACATTGGGATGGCCCATTCAATTCAATGGAACTTTCTGCAGCATTCTGAGGAACTGTAGGTCAGACCCGCTCCATAACATATATCCTAAATCACAGCCTTTGCATTGTTTCACATCTGGATTTAGAGTTTAAATCGATTAATCATTGAACCCTAGTATCTGGACGCATCTGACTGAATGCCTGGATTCTTCCATTGAAATCCAAACTGTCTGTGTGTATGTGTTTATTTTTATTCTATATTCTATTTTATTCTAACAGTCAATTATATGTCTGTACCTGTTTTCTCTCTTCTTGTTCTGTATCTCTCTTGTTTTTATTCTCTTCTCCCAGTTCCATTGCTCATCTTTTCCCATTTTCACCCTTTGTCTTCTGTTGTCTTTCATCTCCGTTGGTCTGATGTGATGGAGACAGTTACTGGTGTAAATCGCTCTGTAGGAGTGCCCTTTGACTGACAGGCAGAGGGACAGACAGAGAGACAGACGGGCGGACAGAGAGAGAGAGAGAGGAGGAAGAGTGAAGAGTGTGGTTGGTGTGTGTGTGTGTGTGTGTGTGTGTGTGTGTGTGTGGTCACTGGTAGCAGCGTTGAGATCTCACGGTGTAGGGGATTGGCGTGTTAGTAATGGTGTATCTGTAGACTTCATTAGGGACGGTGGTATACTGACAAATCCCAGCTCTGCTGGTTAAGCTCAAACATGGGAGAAAGGCAAGCAGCTCTTCTCCACTCACTGTTTTTACACTGTCAGATGAATAGTGAAGTGTGTGTGTGTGTGTGTGTGTGTCTGTGTGTGTGAGAGAGAGTGAATCTGTTTGCTGTTGAAACTGCGTGCTTATTTGTCTCATCCACAAAGATTGTGTGTGTTGGATTACTCCTTACACACACTTGTGAAGATGTTCAGTTCTCTATCCAGCACAGTAGACACACACACACACACACATACACACTCACTCACTGGCACTCACTCACTGGCTTGCTCATGCACATGAAAACATAATAATAAAAAAACAGGCAATAATGGAGAATGGAGGCTGTTATTGTGTAGGTCAAGAGCCCCTTCAGTGGATGTCTCACACACGCACACGTGTGTGCGCATACACACACACACACACACACACACACAAATTCACAAACTCTCATTTATTCTCTCTCTCTCTGATCATGGTGATGAGTAGTTCAGTGTATGATGTTTTTTGGGTAAATTCAGGCATCTAGAAATTGACAGTCTTATCTGCCTTGGAGTTCTAACCCTGATCTGTTCACTGGGTTGCTGTGAGTAAGTGCCTGCATGTGTGTGTGTGTGTGTGTGTCTGCTATTCTGAGTCCGGCTGGCAGAGAGCCAGGAAGCCCATGCGTTGTATGAGTGCTGATTCCTTCCTGTGTACTGAACTCCTCTCTGCCCTCAAAGACAATTTACAGACACCAAGACTCTGCACTGCAGGGTACTTCCTATTACCCTGTTACTGTGCAGATATACACAGAGATCATATTGATGGGCTATTTATGGGAAAGAGAAACAGATTATTGGATGGCCTTCGTGGCCCTGTGACACACTGAGGATTGGAGGCTGTTTCTTTTGAGTAGAAACACTCGCCTTCCATTTTCAGTCCATTTGATAAGACGAGAGCAGTATACACACTTAACAGGATACACGCGCGCGCGCACACACACACACACACACACACACATCATTCAGAACACATTGTTTTCCTCCGCTGAGCTGATGTGAATTTACAGTATGTAGTTTGTCTGCTTGGGACGGGGCCTGCGTGTGCGCGTGTGGCTCTGTCGCTACAAACTGTCGACTCCCAGTCCACAGATGCAGGTAGAGGGGGGGGAAAGCGAAAGGCCTGCATGTGTGAGACAGTGAGTTTGGTCATTGTTTCTGATCTCAGACAAAACAGGAGCAGGTGTGAAAATGAAAACAGGAAGACAGATTGGTGTGTTTTTTGAACATGTGCCTGTGTTTTTGGCTTCAGGGCAGAAAACCCGTCTCTCTGTCTGAGTCACTGTAATAAGAGGTTACGTTCCCTCTCTCAAAGAGCCGTGTGTGTGTCTGTGTGTGTGTGTGTGTGTGTGGTGGATTATGTCTGACATGCTGTGGTAATTTTGGGTATGGTGTGGTTTTAGGGGGTGATACCTTTTAAACATGAGTGAATGCCTCCTCCTCTTTCTCCCTCTGTTTTTCCTCACTGTCCTTGTTTCTCACTCGTCGTTTTCCATTTTGCTCCTCTCAACACACATTACGTCTTTGCAGTGGCATAAATTCTGGTTTGTGTGTCTGTGTGTGTGTCTGTGTGTCTTTAGATCTCCACTCACACGTTAGCACACACTTGCTCACTTAATAACCACACACACACACAAACACGTGCACCCGTAGAAGTGGTGATCCGTGCGACCTGTGTGTGTGTGTGTGTGAGAGAGAGGTTTCTGTGTGCTGTCATTGTCGAGGCTGTAATATGTGTGGAGTGTGTGTCTGTTTCAGAGGTTGGACTGAAGCATGATTCCACTGGGACCATTAAAGAGTTCATAACTGGGATAGCTCAACTCACTCATGCTAATCCATACCATGCCATTCCAAACCAGACACCCATGCACGCACACAGGGACACACACACACACACACACACAAAACCTCACACACCCTCCTTCTCTCACACTCACACACAGACCTGCTGATTACAGTGTCTGACAACTGCAGCGTGCGCACACACATGATGCACACATCACACACACGCACACGCACATGCACACGGAGTCAGCAAAATGCCTTTAAAAAAGTTCATGCGATAATGAGATCAGGTCCTGTTTGGGTAGTCTGACAGTCTCAGCTTCTCGACTAAAATAACAAGTGTGGTTTGTGTGTGTTTGTGTGGACTTTTTTGAGTGGTCTGCCTTAATCCTTGCTCACTGTTTTGTACAGCCTTGTTGAACTGAAGTGTAGTGTGTGTTGATTTGACTCACTGACAGTCACTTGCCACAGTAGTGGACCACACCAGCGTTTGACATTTTTCATTCTTTTTGTCTCTTTCTATTTTTTTTTTTATTGATAACCGTCTCAGCGGTCACCTGCAGCTTCTTCAGGTCCCTTTGGTCCCAGGTCACTGTGGACCAGGCCGTTTGATCCTGGGGTTTTTTTCTGTCATCAATTTCTCACCGTTCCTGAAATGACATCATCATCATCATCATCATCCCACAGTGCCGTGGCAGACCCTGTCCTGTTTAAAAAAAACCCCAAAAAACACAGTGCAACAGAGTGTGATGTGTAGAGGAAAGAACCATGCTCTGTTTTGTATTCAGGGCAAAACGCACAAAATCTGCAAGTCAATTAAGGATTTCATTTGTGTTTAAAATGCAAATGTACCCTTTTTGATAATGAGACGGCTAAACGGTGTGAGAATGTCTGAGAGAGAGAGTGCGTGTATGTGAAAGAGAGCATGTGTGTGTGTGTGTGTGTGTGAGATATCTGGTGGTGAGGGAATTCGGTTGTTGGTGAACTTATTCATTAGATTGGTGTAATTGTGTACGCACACACACACACGCACGCACATGCACACATGCACACTCTGACAGTCACAATTGGACGAGGTGGAAATGAAATTACCCTGCAGTAAAGGTCAGAGGAAGAGCGGAGGAGAGACTTGTGGATGTGAGGCTCTCACATCGTCTGGAAAATTCTCTCACCACTTTCTGCCCCCCCACCCCCTCAGAGTACTGGCAGCCTTATGAACAGCCCCCCAGGCAAGGGGAGGGGGGGGGGGGGGATACTGTGTTTTTTCAGATCTAGATACATCAAAAAAGCAAAGTGAAGATGGCCAGCCAGTGACCTGCATGGCACTGGAAACTGCTTCTGTTCCAGCTATCACACAGTACACAGCATGGGCCCAAGCCTGTCCTCTCTCTTTCTTTCTCTCTCTCCCTCCCTCTCTCTCTCTCTCTCTCCCTCCCTCTCTCTCTCTCTCTCCCTCCCTCTCTCTTTCTCTTTCCGTCCATACCCCACATTCCTGTCACTCCTCAGTCTGTCCCTCCTTATCACTTTTCCTTTGAGCTCGCTTTTTTATTTTGTCTTTTTTTGTCACATTTCTCTCTCTCTCCCTCTCTCTCTCTCTCCCCCTCTCTCTGTGGAGGGATAGGGATGATGTGGCTCATTGGCTATGTGTGCTGACTGGCCTTGGAAAGCAGGAAACAGAGAGAGAGAGACTCTCACAAGCTGCTCTTCCACTCCTTCCCCATCCCCCTCTCTGTTTCCTCTCTTCTCCTGGAGTGTAAACCCGCCAAACTGGACTGTAGAATGAAGAGTGGTTTTCAGATCTAGAAACCAAAGCTGGAATGACGGAGGTTTTAGGTCATTTATCTATAATAAACCTGCCAGTAGATGATAAGATGTATTAGATAAAAGAACAGCAACAACAACAATAATAATAATAGTAATAATAATAAACCATAATGGTTCTGCCCATTGGCTGGAATAGAAGAATGAGTTGTGTGTGAATTTTGAGGAGCTGTAATGGAGTTTGGGTTTACATGTGTCTGTCATATGGAAGAAATGGAAGAATTATTCACACAAGACAGAAACAGGGCCCTGTATATTTCTGTGATCTCTCTGTGTGTTTGTGTACGTGTGTGTGTGTATATTTGTGATTAATACACCTAACCCTTCTTGTGTGTACACGTGTGTGTTCCCTTTAGGGGTTGACCGGTATGGTTTTTTCAGGGCCGATGCCGGTTATTAGCAATTACAGAGGCCGATAACCGATATTTGGGACCGATATACATTTGCAGTAAAAATGAAAATTTAGAATAACACAAACTCCAACACAAAACTTTGTTGAAATGCCTTTAAGCATGTGTTTAATTAAAAGAGAACTTTTCAACATTATCTGAAAGCAAAAAGTGCAGGGAGCTCCCGGCAGCATTTCTTATAAAGTTAACTGAAAAATTAAATAAGTAAATAAATAGACAGATAAATAAATACATACATAAATAAATAAATAGAAGTGACTGTTCGACTCTGACAACCCTACACCATCTATGCAGTCCATGCGTGGATTAACACAGGCTTTAGATGCAGTTGCATTACGTCTAAAGTCTCCAACAACAATATCCTTCACCTCTCTAAAACAGTAACGTTACTGGTAGTTGTGGGTCGAGAATGAGAGTATGACCAGCCCTGCTAAGTGACGTGCAAGAAATAACGATATAGCCTATCAATTTTTTCGCTTGTCAGCTGGCTAAATTATGGATCAGCAAATGAACTTGTTAACGTTCACTATCACATTCAGGTTTACTCCACGAGACTTAACATTAGCTCACACTGATGAGCATCGGCCACCCATAACATGTAAAAACACCACCTCGTACGGGCGAGTAACGTCACTTTTGCTAAAATAAGTTCCAGTTGCAGCGGCACCAACGTTACTCAAAGATGTAGCTATTCCCACATAAATAAACTCTCTTATGTCCTTATAGTTAACTGTATATCCCCACATAAATAAACTCTCTTATGTCCTTATAGTTAACTGTATATCCCCACATAAATAAACTCTCTTATGTCCTTATAGTTAACTGTATATCCCCACATAAATAAACTCTCTTATGTCCTTATAGTTAACTGTATATCCCCACATAAATAAACTCTCTTATGTCCTTATAGTTAACTGTATATCCCCACATAAATAAACTCTCTTATGTCCTTATAGTTAACTGTATATCCCCACATAAATAAACTCTCTTATGTCCTTATAGTTAACTGTATATCACTGCAGCAAAGTGCATTATTCTGGCATTTCCTGTGTAATTTGGATACTGGGGTTTTTGCAACTTCAGCGTAGAGGATTGTGGTGCTTATTGCAACAATATCTGCTACCTCACCTTTGAAACACAGCTCCGGGGAGCCCCAGCCTGCAAATGTGTTCCTCTGTGCCTGTGTGTGGCACAGTAGCCTTCAGAGTTGACGGGCTATTACTCGTGACGTGTGACCAATCAGATAGTGCTGTGGGCTGGACATTGCTTTAGATCACAGAGTGGTGACTACAGACAGAGAGAGGTGGCTGCATCAGAGCCAAATTAGGGCATTTTTAAATTATTTTATCGGCAATCGGATAATAAAATACCGATACTGATAATTGGAAAAATGCTGAATATCGGCTCCAATACTCATCCAGGCCGACTTCTAGTTTCTTTGTCTTTGTGTGTATATTTGTATATATTGTGTATGTGCAGTTGTGAATGTGTTGGTGTGTGTGTGTGTTTGTTTATATTGTGTAAATATGTGGTAGTGAATGTGTTGGTGTGTGTATGAGTGTGCGTGTTTTGGATTGTTTGGTTTTTTGCTTTTTGAATGTTTATTTTGGTGTGTGTTGCTCAGAGTGTGTATAGTGTATATATGGTGTGTGTGTGTGTGTGTGTTTGCGGAAACAGGATTTGGGACAGGACTGCAGTATGTGTTACAGAGCCAGGCTTTAGTCTCACACACACACACACATGAGTAGCATGGGCATACAAGAAACTAAATACACACAAAGTGTGTGTGTGTGTGTGTGTGTGTGAGTGAGCATGAGTGGCTGACAGGATTTGCATATGTAGTGTTATCTTCTATCTCTTGTTTGTAAAACAGTATTGTTGATGAAGTGTCGGATGTGTGCGTCTGTGTGTGTGCTCTTGTTCTGCTGTCAGTACGTAATAAAGATAAGACATGTATTTTTAGGGTCATTGCATAGTTGGGCTATTAACTTTTCTTTTTATCTCTGTCCTTTTCACATGTGTACACACACACACACACAAGCACACACACGCACAAAATGATGCATGCATTCTCACACACACGACTCTGTTATAGAGATTATCGCACACACGCGTGCGCACACATTCTCACACACACACACACACACACACACACACACACACACACACACACACACACACAAGTCTGTTTTAGAGATTAGGTCAATCTCTCTGTCTGTCTTACACTCACACACACACAGTTCTGTTTTAGAGATTAGGGTAATGGCCATAATCAAAGGCTCCGCTGTGCATAGACCTCAGGTGTGCAGCAGCTCTTTTTTTTTGTGTGTGTGTGTGTGTGTGTGTGTGTGTGTGTGTGCACGCGCGTGCGCATGCGTGTGTGTGTGTAAATACCACAGGCTTGTGACCTATTGTTCTCGCTGAAACTCTATGTCTCTTGGTTTTTTTGGTTTCCATGTTCTTTTTTTTATTTCTTTTATTCATGTGTTAATTTTTCCTTTACTTTTTCGTTTCAAGAGAGCATCTCTCTCAACAATCCATGTTAAGAGTGGTCTA
>NC_044500.1:25857057-25884557 GCF_902362185.1 Chanos chanos | reverse complement strand
GAAGCAGCTCTAGGTGTAGTGTGGGGAGGATTTGCATTAAAAGTGGAAAACAGCAGCGTGATCTAAATCAGTCAACCTTTTATAGACGCATTACTGATAATCCCTCATCTCCACATGTTTAATGTGTTTATTCGTCCATAATCATTAGGCAGAAACATTGATAATTCAAGCATGTATGTGCTGTATTATGGTTGTCTAGGATGAGTCAACAACAATAGAAAGTATTTTATAATCTAATCCTTGGATCTGTGTTAGAGAGGATTTTGTATCTCTCTCTCTCTCTCTCTCTTGCTCATTTTTTTTCATTTCTTTCTCTCCTCTCTTGTTCGCTTTTTATTTTCATAGTTAGCTCTGTTCGTTGTTTTTGTGTAAGAGGATCCAGGGCAAAGGTCAGGAGGTCAGCTCTTCTCACCAGGGCAGTGGTTCCAGAGAACTGATATGTATATTTTTTCTCTTCTGTGTTGTGTCAGCAGTGTTTGGACGGATTTGTGTGCTGTCGGAGGATGGTCTGTTTCTGTGATCAGTTTTGTCTTGGTGACTAAGCTGTGGCCAGATTGGTTATTCTGTGTGTGTGTGTGTGTCTGTGCGTGCGTGTGCGTCTGTGCGTGCGTGCGTGGGTGGTGAGTTTCTCGTTCAGATCCCTGTGAGGTTGGAGTGAGAGAGTCTTTGACAGACGCTGGGTTAGCCCTGTCCTGGCAGCCCGTCTGGGTTCGGTCACACTGCTAGACTGTGATCAGCAGGGACAGGAAGTCTGGCGGGTCTCTCGTGTGCACACGCACACACACACACGCACACACACACACACACACACAGTGAGTGGTTGGCACTTGTGCCTCTGGCTGTGTTAAGTTCAGAACCTTTACAGAACACATGAACTCGGTCTGTACGGTGCTGCCGATGGTAAAGCGATACCACGTTATATTCTAATGCACTGAATTCCTTATGAGACGTAATGATAATACAGTGTAATGGGAATTATATTAGTTTAACTATGATACTCTTATTAGAACCAACTTCAGCCTTAACCCTGCACATTGTAACTGAATCAATCCTGGCTGCAATTTGTCAGTGAGTAATAACTTTGGGTAATTACACTGTGTTTACATGAACAGTCAGAAAATGAAAAGACAGAAAGCAGAGCAATGCAGTGGGACCTGTCTTGTGGAAGTTGGTGTAAAATTGTCCGCGGTTTCCTGGGCGTGAACGCTCCCCCCCAGGGACCTCGTGCTAAAACTGTTGTCATGTTGACATGCTAAAATTGATATTTTAAAAATGCCTCTTTTGTGGCGCCTTTCTTTTGCTTATGTTTGTTTTTGTTGTTTTTGTTTTTATCTTTCCATTTCTCTCTTTCTTTTTTTTTGAAAAGCATGGTTACAACTTTTCATATTCTCAGAGACACGTTGAAATTGCAGCAGGAAAGTTCAGTGACGGGCCCTGCAGCTATATATGGTGTGTGTGTGTGTGTGTGTCTCTGTGTGTGTGTGTTTATTAAAACTTAATCTGTTAAGAGAAGCTGTTCTCTCTCTCTCACTCATTCTCTCTCTCTCTCTCTCTCTCACACACACACACACACACACCTAGTGATAATGGATGTGTTGTGGAATTATTAAAGAGATCCAGACACGGTATCCGCGGTCCCGCTGCATTGGCTGATGAGTTTGTGTACTGTGAAGTCTCTAATCTCCCCTCAGCCTCCACACGATCCATCTCTGTAATTAAATGTAGTCATGGTTTCTCTCCTTTCCTCCCCTCTGGCCACATGAGTTTGAATCATTTATTTGCCAGCGAAGATGTCGTCTTAGCTCCCCTCTCTTCCCCTTCCCTTCCCCTTCCTGTTCTCTCTGCTATCTGGCTTTTAGGCCCAATGCATAATCAATAGGATATGTTCCACTTGTACTCATAATGTGTTTTTTGCCTTCCAGGGCCCCCGGTTAGTTTCGGTGGATGAAGCAGTAGATGACAGCAGAGAGAGGAGCATTTTTGATCAATAGGACTTATTTTCCCTCTCCGTGTCTTTCCTTCTGAATATTGTCGCCGTAAAACCTGGTCTCCCGCACGAGGAGCGATTCAACCGTGAAGAAGAGCACACCTACCCAACCTTGCCTCGTCGGCGCAGTCATGCGGCCTCCTCAGGGGCCTCCCCGTCCCCTGACCCCAGGGGGAGCGGTCCTCCTTAGACTCCTGCTCACGCTCCCCCTCCTGTGTACGCCGTCCGGAGCAGTTGTGGAACCATTCAAAACCTTCTCGCCGCCAGACTGGGGCCTGACACACTTGGCCATTCACAACAGGACTGGGGAGGTGTACGTCGGCGCTGTCAACTGGATCTACAAACTCTCCAGTAACTTGACTAAGCTGCGAAGTCACATGACCGGTCCCGTGGTGGATAACGAGAGGTGTTACCCTCCGCCCAGTGTACAGTCTTGTCCCCACGATCTGACCCAGGTGAACAACGTCAACAAGTTACTGCTGGTCGACTACGCCCACAACCGCCTCATTGCCTGCGGCAGCACCTCGCAGGGCATCTGCCAGTTCTTGCGTCTCGACGACCTGTTTAAACTGGGCGAGCCACACCACCGTAAGGAACATTACCTGTCCAGCGTGGCTGAGTCCGGAACCATGTCTGGCGTCATCATCTCGGATGGCCCTGGTGGCAAGCTTTTCATTGGAACGCCCATTGACGGCAAGTCGGAATACTTCCCCACGCTCTCCAGCCGCAAGCTGATGGCTAACGAGGAAAATGCAGACATGTTCAGCTTCGTCTACCAGGACGAGTTCGTCTCCTCGCAGCTGAAGATCCCCTCGGACACGCTGTCGAAGTTTCCCACCTTCGACATCTACTACATCTATGGCTTCAGCAGCGAGCAGTTTGTGTATTACCTCACCCTGCAGCTGGACACCCAGCTCACCTCCCCCGACGCCAGCGGAGAACAGTTCTTCACCTCCAAGATTGTGCGGCTTTGCGTGGATGACCCGAAGTTCTACTCCTACGTGGAGTTCCCCATCGGATGCACCAAGGACGGGGTGGAGTACCGACTCATCCAGGACGCCTACCTCAGCCGTCCCGGGAAGCAGCTGGCCAGGTCCCTGGGCCTGTCGGAACAGGAGGACATCCTGTTCACTGTGTTCTCGCAGGGTCAGAAGAACCGGGCCAAGCCGCCCAAGGAGTCCGCCCTCTGCCTATTTACCTTGCGCAGCATCAAGGAGAAGATTAAAGAGAGGATTCAGTCGTGCTACAGAGGAGAAGGCAAGCTGTCTTTACCCTGGCTCCTCAACAAGGAACTAGCCTGCATCAACTCAGTAAGTGCAAACCTTGATATGTTGTTGTTGTTTTGTGCATGTGTATAATGTGACAGGTTTTTTGTTGAGACTGTTGTGTGGATTTTGCGATTGAAAGTATGAATGATTGGATCTTTTTGTTTTTCTGATTGTTTTGGGCGGTTGGAGTAAAGATTGGATGGATATGATCATAGCAGTACACTCTCTAGCTCAGAGTTGCATATCACTGAGAAGCAAAAACGATAAAGTTATGTAAGTTAACTCTAGACGAGCAGACATCATAAGTAAAATCTGTTATTTCCTCATAGCCAGTTGTGACTCTCCCATATACAATGCAGACAGACTGGCTGTGGTTAAAATCATGGTTTATGAAAAAAAGACTGTGATTGGTCAGTGTATTTGTGGTCGACCAATCACTGATGCTGTAGTTGCTTGTGAATGTTGGCAGTGAAAATAGATGAGTGTGTGGGTGATGTGGGTGAGGGATGAGGACAGTGATGGTGAGATTAACCACTGTTTTCTCAGCACTCTCTCTGTCTGTGCCCCCCCCCCCCCCCCCTTCTCTTTTTTGGTTTTCACTGAATGTAGATTTGCTTCCTCTCATTTGTTTTTCAGTCTGATGGGAACATCATTAGAGACGTTGAGTGGATTTTTGGACTCTCTCTCTCATACACACACACACACACACACACACACACACACACACACACACACACACACAGACACACTAATTCATTTAGAGATTCTTGATCCTGTCTTCTCTGCCATCAGAGTCCTCTGGGATTGAGGCTTGGCTGTCGTCTCTCTCATGTGTCCCTCTCTCTCTCTTTCTATGACTGGCTTAATCTCTTTCTCTTCATCCATCTCTTTCTCTCACCCTCTCTCTCTTTCATTCGCCTCTCAGTGTCCCTGATTTAATCCTGCACTCAGACTTGAAGAGGACCTCATCATTCCCCCCCCTCCCCCATTCCAGATCACTCTATTCTTTTCTTTTTTTGTCTTTCCCCTCTCTTGGACTAGCTCAAGTTCTGTCTGCAGAGTGAGCATAGTTGAGGGGTAGAACAGGAAATCCTACATATGTATGAATTTTGTGTTGAGTTAGAAGGGGAAATCTGGACTTGTCATCATGTAGACCTCAATGTGAACCTAGTCCTCCGAATCCAGCTCAGACTGTACGTCGGATCCCAGAGAGACCCTCAGTGAGGGTTAAATCTGCTTGGCTGAAAAGCAGCAGTTTTCCTCAGTGTTTGAATTCAGGTTTCCTCAGTGTTTGAACTCAGGTTTCCTCAGTGTTTGAACTCAGGTTTCCTCAGTGTTTGAATTCAGGTTTCCTCAGTGTTTGAATTCAGTTGTGTGGTGAGTTTTTGACAGTGGGTTAGACCATGAGGGGCCATTTTGAAGTGTTAAAGAAAAAAATAGTCAGAGTTTGTCATCTCAGGGCAGGTAAATTGGGCAGTAAAAAAGATGATGGTTAGTAAATGTCAGTTGGCAGACTGACGTGAGGGTTCAGGACAGGTTGTCGCCATGGGTCTGTACAGACACTGTGTCACCACTGTAGCATGAGTGGTGTTTTTATTGGCAAATGCTTTGGGTAGCAGGACTTCATCGGACAGGTCAAAGGTAAAGACGGTGATCAGCAGAACTGCTGTGACCTTGTGACCCTTGTGTGAACCTAAGACATTGTCAGGTTAGGTTAGGTCATGGGATGATTTGATGGGCTGGGAAGGGGAGTCTGGAGCGGTGTGGGTGTGCGTGTATGTGAGATGTGGCGACAAAGGATTAATCACCATCTCAGCTTCTAAATCCCTCATTGGCTCTTTAAAAACACACACACACCCGGATTCCGTTTCTCACATAGACACAGTGGCCCTCATTTATCAATCTAAAGTGGAAAACAGCGCAGATCTGAGCGCAGAAATCATCTTATGACAGAGTTCATGTGTGATTCATGAAACGTTCATATCTCACCCTAGAGTTTACGACATTGAGGGGCATAATACGTCCAAGAAGAGAAGGTTCTCTGACCTTGAAATAGAAGCTAACATCGCAAGTCCAGTTGAACCAATCACATTGCAAATCGGTTAGCCTACCTATGGAAGCCCAAAGATGCCATGAATTTACATTAAATTTATATTCCATTTTCTCGTGATAACTTATTATTTTTCTTTGTTTTCTTCAGATCTCGGCTTAATTATGTCATTATCACGAAATAACGAAGCTTTGTTTTCTCGAGATAACGACATAATTAATTCGAGATCTCGAGGCAACAAAGAAGCATAACACGTCATCTAAATTAAATGTAAATTCATAGCATCTTAGAGCTTCCATATCCACCCATTGCTTGTAATTATGTCACCACTTGCCAGGCTTAACAAGTAGGCTATCTCAAAATGAAAAACAAATAAATCTTACACCAAAAAAAACCTGTTAACCCCATTAATTGCAAACAATTTGAAAATATTTATTTGAGTTAGGATATATGAAATATACTAGTTGATGCATGCCTTTACAGACTAAAATAGTTTGCCATAGGCTACATATGCTTAAGTGATGAATATGCAGATGCATATACGCTTAGATGCCAGTCAGAATATATGGTCTAATAACAATTCTCCGACTTGCCACCATGCTGCACCGCAAATCCACGACTCGAAAACTTGCGTACACGAGTTGAGACTTGATGTGAGATTTGATCGTAGTCTCCGCTCACGTCCGTATTGATAAATGCCGAGCTTTGCATTGAAATGACCGTACACCCAGTTTTCTGTCGTACGTTTGTTGCAGAAATGAGAGCCAGTGTCTGATGATGTCTCAAAGTATGTTAAAGATGCCAGTGAAAAATCAGAGACAGGCCTTTGCCATTGTCAAATTTAACCAAACACACACACAAGTGTGTCATCTCTCTCCAACACACTCAAACACACACCTGTCGGTGTCTTTCATGCACCGCATTATTTGATTGGCGTAACAGTAGCCCATGAGAGACTGAAGAGAGTACTGAAACAGTCCCTCCCTCCTTCAACAGTGTATGTACTGTACTTTAAATACATTTTGCTCATTCTGCCCTTGTAGGCTTCTGTGCAGAGGCAGTTTACCATGACCTTGGTATGGAAGTCAACAAGCTCCCTATTTAGGCAGAGGAAGTGACATTTTCCCCACAGGAAAGAGGCTTAGAGGGCGTAGAGAGCGAGCGCCCCGGCCTGCTGAGGGAAACACTCTGGCTGCTTTGTTAGTTTATTAATAAACACATGACCTTCTGCTGCTGCAGACGCCGCATCCAGTCAATAACTACCATTACCCCTCAGAGAGAGAGAGAAAGAGAGAGAGGGAGAGGAAGAGAGGGCTAGGGAGAGGGCTAGAGAGAGGGAGAGGAGGGGAAGAGGGTAGACGGAGGGCTTAACAATACCGATAGATGAAGGACTGAGTGAAGAGGTGTGGAGAAAGAGAGACACAAAGACACATGAGGAGAGAGAAAGGAGAGGGGAAAAAAGGAATGAAGCCGCAAGTGTGGACTGAGTTTAGGGAGAGGGAGACTGAGGTGTTCAGTGCATGCGTGTTTGTATGTGTGGATTGAGTTTAGAGAGAGACTGAGGTGTTCAGTGCATGCGTGTTTGTATGTGTGGATTGAGTTTAGAGAGAGACTGAGGTGTTCAGTGCATGCGTGTTTGTATGTGTGGATTGAGTTTAGAGAGAGACTGAGGTGTTCAGTGCATGCGTGTTTGTATGTGTGGATTGAGTTTAGAGAGAGACTGAGGTGTTCAGTGCATGCGTGTTTGTATGTGTGGATTGAGTTTAGAGAGAGACTGAGGTGTTCAGTGCATGCATGTTTGTGTGTGTATGTGTGTTTAAGCGGGAGTGTGTGAATAGTAGTGGTTATGAGTGATTAGATGCTCTGTTGTTTGGATGGAGAGGACTGTGCAGTGTGTCCCCACAGTGTCTTGACTGAACTGACCAAATCACTCACTCCATCATTTTAACATTAACGTCAGGGCAAATGCGCTCCTTTCATCTCTTCCTTTTCTTCAGCGTTTTCTTAAACTGATCGCTTTTACTCCTTTATTAAACCATGACAGGGCCAGTTGTTCCTGAGTGAAGCTACAGACTCTGCCTCAAATGAAATCCATGCTCAGTCTTTTCCTGTCCCTTAGCGTGTGTGTTACAGACACATAGCTCAGCACTGACATCACGTGCGTGTTACAGACACATATCTCAGCGCTGACATCACTGACTCCTCCTCCTCTTCATGTATCACACACCATGGGCCGGTGTGGTCAGTAGCACTGTCTTCTCCCCAGAAACAGGTTCCTGGTTCTGACCAAGGAACTGGACCAGTTAAGCGCGGATCATTGAAATGTAACTTAACTCAGTCTGGAGTCTTCCTTATACGTCTCATTCTAGACATGGTCATGTGACTCGGACTTTCATCGTTCATTGGCTAACATATTAGCGTATTAGCTTGTATTGTCTTATGATTCACTACAGACTGCGGTCATGTTTAACAATAGCTGGGATCAGGACTCGTAATACTTTATGCTCTCTGCCTACACACACACACACACACACTCTCAATTATATACACACATATATATACACACACACACACACACACACACACACACCAGAAATCCTCTGAATAGTCCAAAATCTGTTTGCACAACCACCCTACCTACTTCACACTCTCAAATGTGTGTGTGTGTGTGTGTGTGTGTGTGTGTGTGTAAGTGTATGTGTGTTTGTATGCATGTTTGCATCATAATTAGGAGCACAAATCTGTTGAGCGGCAGTGCTGCAGTGCTTATCTGGTGTTTGCACACTCTGTGGAGTGCAGATTTGGAATTTTAATCTGTTAAATGGGTCTCTGTACCACAGCCTTCAAGACTCCACACTGTAACGCAGAACACATTACATGGCTTTGATTGAATTATGATCTTTGCCTCACACACATTCACACACACACACACACACACTCACAAAGTTGTTCTGGCTGGAAGCACACACACACAATGTTTCTGCTTTCCAGCAGACACACATACACATTCATGTGTCCGATGGAAAGCACAAACACCAACACACAGTTGTTTAACACACAGTAAAAGTGTTAAGACTTGTCTAATTGCACTGTAACGAGTGTGTATGTTTGTGTGTGTGTGTATGTGTGTGTGAGGGAGAGAACGTGAGAGAGTTATGGAGGCTTAGTTATGATCCCTAATGGAATATGAAATCAATAAGCCCAGACCCCCGCCCTACTGTAATATTTCACTTGCAAATGCCACATTTCATTCAAATGACACCTGTTACAACTGTAATTATATAATGTTCCTCTGTCTGGATATGTGTGTGTGTGTTTGTGTGTCTGTATTTGTGTTTGTGTTTACGCACATGTTTTTCAGGGATAGCACTGTGTGTGTATGTGCGTGTGTGCATGTTTCAGTGTCAACTGTGTGTGTATGTGCGTTTGTGCATGTTTCAGTGTCAACTGTGTGTGTATGTGCGTTTGTGCATGTTTCAGTGTTAACTGTGTGTGTATGTGCGTTTGTGCATGTTTCAGTGTTAACTGTGTGTGTATGTGCGTGTGTGCATGTTTCAGTGTCAACTGTGTGTGTATGTGCGTTTGTGCATGTTTCAGTGTCAACTGTGTGTGTGTGTGCGTGTGTGCATGTTTCAGTGTCAACTGTGTGTGTATGTGCGTGTGTGCATGTTTCAGTGTTAACTGTGTGTGTATGTGCGTTTGTGCATGTTTCAGTGTTAACTGTGTGTGTATGTGCGTGTGTGCATGTTTCAGTGTTAATTGTGTGTGTGTGTTTGTGTTTACACACATGTTTTTCAGTGTTAACTGTGTGTGTGTGTTTGTGTTTACACACATGTTTTTCAGGGTTAGCACTGTGAGTCTGTGTGTGCATGTTTCAGTGTTGACTCTGTGTGTGCGCACACTGTATGTCGGCGATGCACTGTATGTCAACATTAAGCTAGACTGTGTAGGAACAAGGGTGTGTTCTGACATCTCACGAAGAAAACATGGCCTGTTTGGGGCCTATCACACACACGTCACCGTCACAGGACGGTTCTTTCAGCTCAGAGCTCTGATGGAAGCATTTATGTTGTGGGTTTGGGTGAATTCGTGGTTCATGTTTAACTTTGGCAGTTAAAAGTCTAGTGCTTGCTTTGTTATACAGAAACAATTTGAGAGCACAGTTGCCTGTTCTTGTTTGGGTATGTAATTTTCTGTTTTTTCTCCCCCCTCTTTTTGTTTCCATTTCTGTGTGTGCGTGCGTGTGTGTGTGTGTGCGCGTGTGTGCACGTGAGCGTGTGCGTGTGTGTTAGTTATGTGGAAAGCTGTGTTTTGTTAACGCTCTATGCCAGGCTCTGTGTATATGTGGTGTTGGCTCTTTGCTAGACATATAATCAACCCTCATAAAGGCTGTGGCATTAGTGTGTGTTTGGACAGTAGTGTGTGTTTGGACATTAGTGTGTGTTTGTGTTTTGATTGTTACATGGCGTTTGGTCAACATTTCTGTCAGTAATGGCTCTCTTCCTCCCACTCTCTCTCTCTCTCTCTCTCTCTCTCTCTCTCTCACGGACTGTATCTGTTGAGAGGCCATTAGTGCAGTGTGTGTGTGTGTGTGTGTCTGGGGTGGTAGTGGTAGGAGGTGTGTGTGTGTCAGTCCGCCCATGTGTGCCCTCATTAGTCCCTCATTAGTTCTCACCTCACTGCTAGGCGTGCTCACATTTTTGTGTGTGCGTGTGTGTGTCTACTATATTAAAAATGCAAAGAAGACAGACAGACAGACACACACACACACTCCCATATTTATAAATAACTCGTTTATCAAGCAGTGGCAAATGTATGAACCATGCAGACAACATGCTTGGGTATGAGATTAGACACATCCCTCCTTTTCTGTCTCCACCTCTAATTTTCTCTCTCTCTCTCTCTCTCTCTCTCTCCCTCACTCACTCACTCACTCACACACACACACACACACACACTCTGCTGCTGCTACTGTCAGTCAAGTGTGACACTCTGGGGGAGCTCAGAATCATCAAGTGTGGAGCTCAGGACAGAGGGATAGGAGTCAGTGTTTGTGTGTGTGTGTGATGTGTGGGAACAAGTGACTTCAGAACACCTTTTCTCTTTGTCTCTTTTAAAAATTGTATTTGTCGGTTGAAGAGGGTGTTTCAGACACAGCAGGGAGCTCGAGTATTGCCACCCCCTCCTCTGTGTCTTTCAATTGCATTGTATGGAAGAACAGCTCTTTCCATTTTTTCTGATCTTATGTTAGATATTTACCATACATAATTTGACTGTGCCTGTCATAAATCATAAAATATTGCGCTGTCAGCTGAGCATCAGTGTTAACGTAACCGGAACGCTCTAGACTGACTCATTAAAAGATCTCTCTGTAATAACTGCATATCTGTCCTACCTTCTGTGTACACAAAAACGCGGTCTAACATGCCGGCTTAACTTCGCCCAAAACTCATTCACAGTCTCGTCCTCTTTCTGAGTTTATTTTAATCCTTGCCCTTTGATCCATGATTCCGACGGCTTTCCGAACAGCCATAACCGCTAGAAACGCCATTCACGTTCAAGTCGCGCGTGGTTGCACTGGAATGCAGGAGTTTACAATGGGATAGGTTGGGCCGCGTGCCAGTGCCGTGCTAGCATTAGCCGCCCGCCTGAGAGCTAAGCCAGCGAGGAGATTTCCACCACCGCTTCCCGAATACACTACATGCATAACGGACTCCTCAGCAGTCCGAACGTTATTTAGGGGTTTTTGGGTTGGTTAGGGATAGATAGTTCGGTGTGTTTCTGTGGACAAGGTCTGTCCTTTTAATCAACATGAGACCCGATTTGATATTCACATTCATGAATGAATCTATTCGGATTAGCCAAATGATTTGTGTATCGCACCTGCAAGGTTTGTTGACACAAACGACACAAAATAACCGCTATTCTTACACAGTAAATGGCATTTGGCGCACTTGAATAAGCCGATTAATTACATTTTAATCGCACTGAACGAATAACCTATCGCATTACAGACCCTCAAAGGTGAGACAGAAACATTGCTGCAATTACTGTAATGATTGCATAATTATCCACATGTGCACAACTTCCGTACATTAACATTTGACTCCTGGACTTTGGGAAGTGGCTACAAGTTATGTGGTAGGAAGACTGGCTGTTTCTAGCGTGCTCGTAGTTTCTGGAGTACCAGACTGTCATTACTATTGCTATGGCCTGCCTCTTCTTCTTATAGCCCCTATTACGACATGCAGGTTTTTTTTAGGGTAAAGACCAAAAATATGATGTGATGGCTGTCAATTTTGTAACCTTTTTCGATGCTTTGTCATAGGCTACAAGCAGCAATTATCGGGCGATATCAGTACATTCGTAGTAACCAAGCGCACACCACCTGACAAATTCACCATTTGAATGTCCCATAGATTTAAAACAAATGTTTTCACAGATATTCGTAGTTTGATCTCGCTTAGCACTTAGGCTAGCCAATACATCTAGTGAATGGTTTGGATTGACGTTTATGACCATCTCAGCTTGAGAACATCAAAACCAGTCAACATATCAAAATCGAGCTACAAGACTACACAGTTATTGATGTTTATTAAGTGTAGAGACCCTCAATGGAAAAAATCTCCAAGTCACCCGAGTGCCACGGGAAATCTGTGACTTTGGTGAAAACAGGTGACAGCCATTCCAAGTGAAGGGCCATCTTGCCCTCTTCCACAGACGGCTAATTCATGGCGCGAAATGTCTGTGTAGAGACGGTGACAAGCGCTTGCCTCTGCCCAACGGGGAGAAAGGAGCTTTGTTAAGTGAATTGATACCCCGCTGGCTCTTCCTTCCTTTTTACCCTTCTCCTCTTTTCTTTTGCTCCCTTTCTTCCTGCTGTGAGGTAGAGACCTTTTGGATGGATTAAGAGAGAAAGAAAAACAGTGAAAAGGGGCGGGGGGGGGGGGGGTGGATGGTGGATGGTATTGATGTGAGCTCTCTGCAGCAAGCAGTGGTTTTGGAAAGAGGTAGCGAGAGAACAATTTGTAAGATAGAAGGAGTTAAGACATGAAGCCAGAACAACACAGGAAGGAGGCAAACAAATAAAACCGAGTTAAGGAGTAGCTACAGAGCGAGAGAGAGACAGAGCGAGAGAGAGACAGAGCGAGAGAGAGACAGAGCGAGAGAGAGACAGAGCGAGAGAGACAGAGCGAGAGAGAGACAGAGACTGCACAAAGCTCCCTTATCTTTTTCCCTGTGGATCAATCAGATGTTGTGTATTGATAAGCTTTTGCAGTGTATGGATAAAACCACTGGATTAAAAAGACTTGCACACTTCCTTCCCAGTCATGGGAGAGAGGAAGGTGCATACTCCTGCACACACACATGCATGCACACACACCCACACACCACACACATTAAATGGTCTCTCTCACACACACACACACACACACACACACACACACACACACACATAGATTGAATGGCCTCTCTCACACCCTTCTAGTGACAGTTTTTTGTAACTAAAGGAAAACCGTACTTGTAGCACAGTCATTCGGTAATTCATTCATTCAGTTCATGAAAGGATCCGTTTTTAAAGACTGTTTATTTTTGAGTCAAAATAATTTGGTTTGAAAGAACTCTCTGCATCTCCTTCCAATGGTCATTTTTGCACCTTTTAATGGTACGTTTATAAAGAAACCAAAATATGAATTTTATTCAAACTTTGTTTGCCGATGTATTTGGCTGGATTGGCAATTTTATACGTTAACCTCCCAAAAGCAGTCTCTCTCTCTCTCTCTCTCTCTCTCTCTCTCTCTCTCTATCTCTCTCTTTATAGAGAGGGTTCAAAAGTGCTGTGTTTTGGATGTTCAGGAGCAGAAATGCGAAAACACTAGCTAAGCAGCGGTCTTGTTTTGCCAAGTGGAAAGGCTTCTTTCTCTTCCCTTCATAGGACACTAGCCGTAGACTTGGCCAAATGGGAACTTCCTGAGCCTAGTGAAGAAAATCTGAAGTTCCCAGAGATATCTGTGAACAAATCTGTCGTAGACTGGAGCGGTGAAACTGAGGTGTAGTTACTCAGCTACCGTTAAAAAGCATGTATTTAAGTATTTAAAAATAGGGTTAGTAATTACGACAGTCTGCGGGGAGTGGTTGTCATAAAACTTTTGATTTTGGTTTGTTTAAGTCCAGCTCACAGTCATGTGATTTTTGTTGCATTGCTTTGACTCAGAAAACCGTCACAGGAATTTCCTAGATGACTTCAGCTTTGAGAAACAGAGAGAGAGAGAGAGAGAGAGAGAGAAGTTTGTGTGGGTGTGCATTGAGATGTTTGAGTGGTTTCACTCTTGCCTTTGTGTTTGTTTGCTTACGTCAATGTAGAAATATGTTATTGTTTTGTTAGGGGAAATTGCCCTGTTCTGTGTTCTCATCCTGACTACGCCGTAGCTGTGACACACACACACACACAAACACACACATACACGCACGCACAGTCACACTCTCTCTCTCTCTCTGTCTGACATACACATACACTAATGCCTCTTTCTGTTCTGTCTTTCCTCTCCAGCCTCTGCAGATAGATGACAATTTCTGCGGACAGGACTTTAACCAGCCTCTGGGGGGCACCAGCACAATTGAAGGCATTCCTCTGTATGTGGATAAAGACGACGGCATGACCTCTGTGGCCGCGTATGATTACCGCGGCAACACAGTGGCCTTCACCGGCACACGCAATGGCAGGATGAAGAAGGTAAGAACCCTGTTTTGAAGAAGGCATGTTTTTTTCTGTTTGGTTGATGTCTGGAAAACGTGAATATTCCTGACTAGTCTTGTGATTGTGTGAAGATCCGGTTTTTGGTCTAGATGGACTGAACTCTGTGACCAGCCCAGTGTTTAGTTTTGTTGGGTTGCTTCCTTTCTGGCCTAAGTTTTTAGTTTCTCTCTAGTCTTTCCTCTTTGCATGTGTCAATGTCTAAGTTCAAACCCAGCTGAGAGACTTGACCAGCATTTGTTCCCATCATCATTACACATTGTTGTCATGCACTGTGAACGGGTCGTCTCTGTACTGGAGGTTGAAAGGCACCAGAACTGCCTCTGGCTGCAGCTGTATTGGACATTGGGCTGCAGCACTTTGCGTGGCTGAGAGGGTTCTGGAAGCGTGACAGCCCAGTTCACTGACCTGGGATATCTTTGGATGATGAAGATGACAGAGATTGTGACTGCTGTGTGCATTAGGCGAGAGAGAGAGAGAGAACAAGCAAGTGTGATGAATGGTGAGTGACAGCCCTGTCGGTCAGTCCTGCAGGACTGAAGGTTTATTGGAAACAAACACTTGAGCACGGCACAGGCATGGACGGAGAGACCAGCTCTGAGACGTGACCAAGTCTCTGATCAAGTGAGAGAAAGAGAGGAGGAGAAAGAAAGTGAAAGAAACAGAGAGGGAGGAAGAAAGAGAGCAAAAATATTCTAAAACCAAGAAGGCATGGGCTGACGGACTATGACAATGTGTTTGTGTGCGTGTCTGTGGGTTTTTATTTCCCCATTTCCTTGCATGTGTATATATTTGTAGCTCTGTGTGTGTGTGTGTGTGTGTGTTAATGAATTGTTTAGGTGGATGGTATTGAGTTGGGATTCTCCACTTGTTGTAATTGAGTCAGTCACTCTGCTTCTGAGACTGTGTCATTGATTTATCCTCATTAATAATCTCTAAGGAAAAATGAGTGTGTGCGCATGTGTGTTTGTGCGCATGCATGTATGTATGTGTGTGTGTACTCTGAGCCCATACGGGCAGAAGTGCAGGGAATGGAAAGCATTTGTCATGCTATGGGTAAGATTTCAGAGACCGTATTTTTCCTCTTATCAGGCTGTTGAAATTCTATTGGAAGGTTCCAGATGCTGTGAATTCTCATTAAGCTCAACACTCAAACCACAACCAGGACAATTCAATGTAGCCGAGTAGATATTCACACACGAGAGAGAGAGAAAAACTCTTATGACATTTTCATTATTGTGTGTGTGTGTGTGTGTGTGGGTGTGGGCGTGTGAAGATGAGAATAAATGAGAATATATGAAAGAGAGTAAAGTGTAGAAGGAGAGGGGGGAAAAGCCCAGTCAGGCATCACACGATGGATGTACTGAGATGTGAAATGGAGGACAGGCTGTGGCGAATCCCCAGGCATGTAGTGTGTGTGTGTGTCTGTTTGCATGTGTGTATCTGCGTGCATGTGTGTGTGTCTGCGTGTGTGTGCCAGTGCGTGTGTGTGTCTGCGTCTCTGCCTGTGCAGCTGTTAATGTTATAGAAATAGAAGGAGAGGTTTGTGTGTGTGTGAGAGAGAGAGAGGGAGAAAGAGTGTTCTGATGTTGTACAGACCTTTGTTTGTATAGTCTTCTCTTCTCTGGCTTCTCTCTAGTGCTCCACCCTCACTTTGTAAAAACCACTCTTAGCCCAAATAAAGTCTATGTGTGTGTGTGTGTGTGTTCCTTTCTCCCTACCTAGGGCCTCTGTTCTTCCTATCTGTCTCTCCCCCTCTCTCTCTCTCTCTCTCTCTCGCTCTCTCTCTCACTCACACACAAACACACACACACACACACACACTCGCACCCTCACACTCTTCACTCTCTCTCTCTCTCTCTCTCTCTCTCTCTCTCTCTCTCTCTCTCTCTCTCAGGATGATTCTCCCGTTCATTAGTTAAACATCCGTGCTCCTGTAAGAACACTGGAATGTGAACTCTGTTCTCTCTCTTTGTTTTTCTCTCTTCCTCTCTCCACACTCTCCTCCTTCAGTGTGAAACAGCACAGACACATGAGCTGCAGGTTTTAGAGAAGTGATCAGAGTTCAATGAGACACTCCTGAGTTTTGAAACATGAGAGAGACAGGAATGTCAAGACGGTGTGCAGTGTGCTTCCACACACACACACACGTTTTCTCACTAACCCTCTTGTTCTTGTCTAACTGCTCCTCTTTGGTTGGTATCTTGATTGTGTGGACCTCCAAGGGCTCTCCAATCAGGCCAAGAGTGCTAGAGCCATGCCTGACTGCGCGACAGGCTGGCTGGGCAGTGGAGAGCGGATGAGTGGCCGGAGGGGGGCTGTTTCCTAGAGTCTGACTGTCATAGCTTGTTTCGCCCCACTGAGACGGGCAACACAGAAGGCGTGAAAGTGAAGTGTTGAAAAAAATTAGCATCCAAGATTCTCTCTTTAATGAAAAGTCGATTAAATTACGCATCGAGGTGTAACAATGGTTTGGTTTGTGCTGTAGTGTTTGTGGTCGCGGTTCAGTAGATTTTTAGTGTACTGAGGAGGAAAACGTTACTTCGGGTTTCAGACGACGGTCCGCATTTTCCCAAAATGAAATTATCCATTGGAATGAGAATGTTTTAATAACGTCATTGAGCACATGCGTTGCTTTAGACCAGTGTTGTAGTACTTCAGATCGGACCTGGTCTCAAGACCGGTCTCCAGACCCACTTTTTGAAGGTCTCGGTCTCGTCTTGGAATCGACCGCATTTTTACTTGGTCTTGTCGCGTTGTCAGACATAGAGGACTCGGAATTTTATTTCAAGACCACAGCTGCAGGGATATCAACTGCGGTGAAGTTAGCTTGAAATTAGACATTCACCTGACATTCACCACATAGCAAGATCTCTATCTCATTAAAAGTTAACATAATGTGCAAGTAGTTTATTTATCCTGCCTTGTATTAAGATAGTGTTCGAACATGACGTTAAATGGAAATGAATAACAATTTAAGGCATGTTGTTGCATCCTACTGTTTATTCCACCGTTCGTCTTGCACAGAAAATAAAGATAAATAAAAGTCACTCGAAAGCAAGCAGAATATCAGTGAAGTATAAAGCCAGGCGTGGTCAACAAATTTTGAATATTTATATTTTATGTTCAGTGTCTCTTTTAAACAATAGTAAAGATTACTTGTGATTGCTCTTCTCAATAATAACAATAACTTTTGAAAACACATTTTGGGACCTTTCTGTTCAAAGGTTTGACCTAGTTCTAGTGACCAACCAGGCATCTAGACATTTTATTTCAACTTAGAGTTCAATAACTTACTAGTATCGATGAAATGACCATAAAAGTATGATTGTGAAATTTCTTTTAAAAAGTAAAATTGGAATATATATCTAAAATGAGTCAACCTCAAGAGTCAGGCTTGGGTTTTTAAACTTCTTAGAAATTTGTGAAATCACGTAACCTGAAAAAAGCACTTTTTGGGGTCAACCTCAAGGGTCAGGCCTAGTCCTAGTGACCAACCGAAGGATGTTGATATTTCCTTTCACCTTATGTCAATAACACCCTAGTATTGAAATAAACATAAAAATACAATTGTGAAAGTTGTCAAATTTGTGAAACTTCTCAGAAATTTGTGAAAACAGATATGTCAAAAAAGTGCTTTTGGGGTCAGTTTCAAAGGTCAGGCCTAGTCCTAGTGACCAACTGAGATGTAGATATTTCATTTCAACTTATGTCAATAACACCCTAGTAATGATAAAATAAACACATAAATACAGTTGTGAAAGTTGTCGAATTTGTGAATTTAGAAAGCATGTTAAAAAGCGCTTGCACAAAACATTGCACTGTGTTAACTGGATGGTAAAACATAGAAAAGGGAAAAGGAGTGTTGAATAAAGATGGTTAAGTTGATTTCAGCTCTTAGTGTTTGTATGTGGGTGTTTTTATGGGAATGTGGATCTTTCAGATCAATTTGAGAAGTGCCTATGGTTTGCATGTTCCACATTTTATCGTAAGTATGTCATGTAGTGTGGGACTTGGACTGGTCTGGTCCTGGTCTTGACTTGGTCTAGTCCTGCCTTGGTCTTGGTCTTAACTTGGTCTCAACCCCTCAAAGTCTTGTTCTTGTCTTGGTCTCGATACACTCTGGTCTTGGTCATGACTTGGTCTCGGTTTAGGTGGTCTAGACTGCAACATAATCGCTAGTGTGTGCTTGTTTGTATAGCACCCATGAATAATAACCCAGTCTGTGTATTACCATATTATACCACTGTCTGTGTGAAAATTATATGACAACCAGTGTGTAGTTTTATATATATTGTGTGTATGGTCATTGTTAAACCAATGTGTGTAGATTTATATATATATCATGAGTATGGTCATTGTTAAACCAGTGTGTGTAGATTTATATATATCGTGTGTATGGTCATTGTTAAACCAGTGTGAGTATGGTCATTGTGTGTATGGTCATTGTTAAACCAGGTCCAGTCAGACACTCACATGAATCTGCAGAGTAGTAGTTAGTTGTCTGGTGATGTCTGTTTTATTAGGGAGTTAACTGTGTTGGATGAGGATGTTAGGGACTTAACTGTGTCTGCGCTGACTGTGTTGGATGAGGATGTTAGGGAGTTAACTGTGTTGGATAAGGATGTTAGGGAGTTAACTGTGTCTGCGCTGACTGTGTTGGATGAGGATGTTAGGGACTTAACTGTGTCTGCGCTGACTGTGTTGGATGAGGATGTTAGGGAGTTAACTGTGTCTGCGCTGTGTTGGATGAGGATGTTAGGGAGTTAACTGTGTCTGTGCTGACTGTGTTGGATGAGGATGTTAGGGACTTAACTGTGTCTGCGCTGACTGTGTTGGATGAGGATGTTAGGGAGTTAACTGTGTTGGATAAGGATGTTAGGGAGTTAACTGTGTCTGCGCTGACTGTGTTGGATAAGGATGTTAGGGAGTTAACTGTGTTGGATAAGGATGTTAGGGAGTTAACTGTGTCTGTGCTGACTGTGTTGGATAAGGATGTTAGGACTTAACTGTGTCTGCGCTGACTGTGTTGGATGAGGATGTTAGGGAGTTAACTGTGTCTGCGCTGACTCTGTTGGATGAGGATGTTAGGGAGTTAACTGTGTTGGATAAGGATGTTAGGGAGTTAACTGTGTCTGCGCTGACAGTGTTGGATGAGGATGTTAGGGACTTAACTGTGTCTGCGCTGACTGTGTTGGATGAGGATGTTAGGGAGTTAACTGTGTCTGTGCTGACTGTGTTGGATAAGGATGTTAGGGAGTTAACTGTGTCTGCGCTGACTGTGTTGGATAAGGATGTTAGGGAGTTAACTGCGTCTGTGCTGACTGTGTTGGATAAGGATGTTAGGGAGTTAACTGTGTTGGATAAGGATGTTAGGGAGTGGAGTGCTTCTGGCCATTGGTTCTGGTGTTCCAGCAGTGTAGTGTTTCAGGGGGCATGAGTACGAAGAGTAACCCAGTCTGGATCTATTGTGTCTGGGCAAGCTGTTGTAGAGGAGCCCTGATAGCCAAACAGATGGATTCTCTATCCTCGCCTAGATTTACAAACATTCGAGTTCAGAATCAACACAACCACCTACCAACCCACTCCCCCAGGGTAACTCTCTCTCTCTCTCTCACACACACACACACACACACACACACACACACTCACACACTCACGCAGACAGACACCCAGGGAATCTGTTCACATCTTCCCCTCACTCCCTCTTGTCAACATTTTGTCGTCTCTCTCCGTGAGTCACTATGTCCTGTCTGTCTCATTCCATCTTATTCTTCTCCTTGCTTTTCTCTCACCATCTGTCCCCCCTCTCTCTCTCTCCTTCTCTGTCTGTCTCTCCCTCTCTCTCTCTGTGGGGTCTCAGTGGGTTGAGTAGGTCATTGCAACGCGTTGTTTTCTGAGTA
Organism: Chanos chanos; assembly: GCF_902362185.1. NCBI lineage: Eukaryota > Metazoa > Chordata > Actinopteri > Gonorynchiformes > Chanidae > Chanos > Chanos chanos. The sequence continues at coordinate 25,864,594 of NC_044500.1, read as the reverse complement.
AATGGCTTCCCTGTCATCCTGAATTACTTCAGTCAAGCACACAGACTGCCTCCCTTTCTTTCTCTCTCTCTCCTTATCTGCTCTCTCCCTCTCCTCCTCTGCTCTCTATCTCTTGTGCTCTCTTTCTCACTCTTGCTCTCTCTCTGTCTTTTTTGGTAGTGCCTCTTTAATCACATGAATGTCCAGTTTGATATTGACTGTGTGAGTGTGTGTGTGTGTGTGTGTGTGTTTACACACAGTCAATCTTTGTGTTGAATCATGAGCGAGTGTTTGTCAGGCAGGTGCCAGGTCATGGACAGGTCCCTGCCCCCCCCTCCCCTCTCCCTCTCTCTCTCTCTTAGTCCATCCATTTTTCTATGTGTTTGATTTGGAGACTGCAGTCTCAGAGTCTGTCTGTATAGGGGCCCACGCCCACATGCGCACTGCCACGCGCACACACACACACACACACACCACACACTGGGTGACTGTGTTTGTAAGGAGCACGAGTTCTCCAGCACAGAGAGTGTCTTTGTGAGAGACCTAGCCAAGTCACAGCCATTGGGGTCAGTGGGTGTGTGTGTGTGTGTGTGTGTGTGTGTGTGTGTGCGTGCGCGTGCGTGTGTGCATGCATGTGTGCGAGCAAGACAGTCAGATTCAGATGAGACTGAGAGGGGGAGATTTCTCCGCTGCTTTACAATTTAAACATCTCTTATTTGTTTCTGTTTGCTGAATATGTCTCATTCGCAGTTAACCATCTGTCGAGTGTGTTGGTGTGCCGTTGGCTTTTTATTCTACTATCAATCACAGTAGTTAGTCTTATTTAATAACACTCTAGCTTAATGTAAAAAAATATAATTATATGATTATTTGTTACAGAAGACAGTTACACAGTATGAGGGAGCCAGGTCAAGGCATTGTTTTGATTAAAACAGCAAATGTAGCATAGTTTTACATGATTTGTTTTCCAATTTAAAAGCACCAAGGATTTACACACAAAACAACCAATCAGGGAGAGGCAAGGATTAAATCAGTGCTCCAATTGGCCAACTTGACTCTTATTCTACAGGTGCTTCATTTACACTAAGTGAGATTAAGGCTAAAGTCAGTGTAAATGGGAGATTATGTTGTCATAGATGCAGGCAGTAATTCCTGAGCATAATCCTAATCTGGTACATTGATGTAATCATTTGTTTAGAGTTGGCGCAGTGTTGACTTTATCAGTAATCCTGTTCTACTGACCCACATACCTTTAAAACACTTATATGACCTGGGCTATAAATATGACTTTGTGTGTGTGTGTGTATGAGAGAGAGAGAGAGAGATTTAATAGCATTGGCAGTATATACTGTACTAATGTAACCACTGACCACAATACACCTCTGTGTGTTTATGGTTTCTACTGTCGGACACACACACACACACACACATTCTGAGAGAGAGAGAAAGAAAATGCTGCACCTCTGCTTCTTTGTGTCTTATCGTCTAATTCACAGTATTGATTTGGTCTTGCTCCTCTTAGCTGTTAGCGGAGCGTGTTTAATTCTGAACGCTTTGCTTGTGCTCTCCAGGAAACAGGTTATCTCCAGCTCGCCTCCGTTCTGTGTGTGTCGTTCTGTATGTGTCACTCTGTGTGTGTGTGTGTGTGTGTGTGTGTGTGTGTGTGTGTGTGAAGCCTGTGGCCTTTAATGAACCCACATTAGCTCTGCGTGAATATTCTGCATCTCTGCTGTTTTTTTTTTCTATAAGGCCAAAATGTCTTGCTGATTGGTGCTCAGATCAGTTGTTTTTGTCATTCCGGTAAAAGGCATATCCTGTCCTTGTTCTTTCACTCTTTCACTTTTTTTTTTTAAATCTCCATTCTTCTAATCATTTAGTCTCATTAAGGTGAGATTAGCTTGACGCATGCGCGCACGCGCACACACACACACACACACACACACACACACACACACACACACACACACACACACACACACACACACAGTGTTTGGGGCTCTATGCAACTAATGAAGGTGTTTTTAACTTCAATGTGCTGGAAAAGATGGAAAGGTCTCAATGGGGAACTTGTTTGGTTCTCTCTCTCTCTCTCTCACACACACACACACACACACACACACTCACACACACACACATTTAGTACAGCAGGGAGCTTATTAAAATGGTGTTGAACATCTCTCCCCTGTGCGCACACACACACACACACACACACACCCCTCCAGTCTATGCCTTGCTTTTGTTGGAATTTTGTTGGGGGTGGTATTAATTGAAGCACTGCTGTCCTGACCAGCTGTCTCTCCACACAGAGGTACTGTGTGTGCATGTGTGTGTGTGTGTGTGTGTGTGTGTGTTTGTGTAGTATCACTCTGTAGAGCTGCTGTTTGTAGTATGAAATTTATAGGTTTGTTCGCATAGCTCTGAGCCTATGGCCAAATGCACAGTCACTCTGCTCCAGCTGTGGATCGTCTCCTTGTCAAAAAGCATTAACTCTGACGAGAGCCCAAGTCTCTCGCTACACTCCATTCCTCCCCTTAATGACGTACTCCTGCTACCAGCACATCGCCGTAGGAGGAATGGAGAAATACTCGGAGGGGTTAATCTTTCATTATGAAAAAAGGGAAGGAGAGAGAGAGAAAAAGGGAGAGATGAATCATTAATATTTTAGCTGGAATACATGTGTTTTAAAAAGGTTAGATATGCTTGACGTCTTCAATTCACCAAAAACATGTTGATCTACCTTGAGGTTCACGTTCACAGTTATCTAGGCCGACAACTTTGAAGTGATGAGAAAATAGTATCGTCACTCACTCACACGGGCAATCGCGGATCGTTCAGTAAAGTACTGGTACGTCGTAAACTGCTTCCTATGGAACAGTTCAGCGTTCTACTGAGGTGTTGTAGCTTTATTCGTTAGGTTCCCCCACCCCCCACCTCTTGAGCGGAAAATAAACATCTTTTAGCTTTAGTGCGTTGAGTGCTGTTCTGGACGACATAGACACACAGCCTCGTTGCTAACGGTGCCATGTATCTGCAGTTCTCTACACGCCTCCGTGACTGCTGTGCCACAGTTAGCCATAACAGCCCACAGTTTGAGTCTTGGTCAAGAGCAATGTTAGCATACGCTAACGCGAACTAGCACCGTCTCTTTTCCTGGCCACCCAAGTGTCACACTCAGAGTCCGTCTGTATTTAAAAAACTCTCATAAAACGTGTCCGAAATCATAACACGCATCCAAGTGACACAACGGTCTTTCTCTGCACATTTTATATCGGATTTTGGTGTTGGTATATTATCTACACTTCTTTGCTAGCGTTAACACTCTAGGCCTTTGTTCCATTTACGTAACTATTTAACACTATAGTAGTTGAAGCACAAATCGCTTGTCCTGTCAGTGTATGCGCACAGTAAATAGGACATATATAATGAATCTGAAGGCGTAGAGTTTACATGTGTTTATATTTCTTGTTAGCGAGGCAATGTCTGAGTTGACTGCTTGCTTGGGAGCCAGGATAGTTGTAGACTTTTTGACCCAGTCTGGCATGTGGATGAACTCCATATCCCATAAATCCTTAGTTCCTTATCCAAACAAGACCCAGATGCCTAACTTTATTGGTTTTGCGTTGTGAAGTGGAGACGAGACAGGTGTTTATTTTCTATCTTTTGTGTAGTGTAATTGTAGCCATAGTTCTGCGCTCTCTGAGGTTGACCTAAGTGGAGTGGGTGGGTGACAGTTTGAGGATCTGGAGCTGTCTCCCCTGACTTTCAGACTGACTGCCGGAGCATTTTAACATTTACGCTGAGTTGTCTCCAGCATGGGAGCTCACCAAACACCATATCGTCTCAAACTTTATAACAACATGACAGACACCCCTTCCCCCTCCCCTCTCCCTCTCTCTCTCTCTCCCTCTCTCTCTCTCTCTCTTTCCCTCCATGTGCACAAGCATCCACGCATACAGACATCAAACAAACAAAATCAGCCTCGCTTTCTTAGGACATGAAACCGTATGTAAGAACTCATTATCTTAAATCACTTAAAGCAAAAAAAAAGCAAAATAATGAATTAGCACTTGCAATTAATGCGGAGTAAGAAAAGCATCCGTCCAGATTAAGCCGTTGTCAGTGTTAATCTGTCGGTCTATGACTGGAGCGGAATGAAATGAAATGATTTCCCGTGTGAACGAGGGGTATTACGTTTATCAGATTAGGCATTGCTGGCTAATAGATACTTTTTTTAAATACCCTCAACACTTGGAGATGAAGTCTCTCCATTCTCCCGCTGTTTAAATTAGCACAGGCCGGCCTCGTGACCAAACCATTACATTTGGACGCTTTTTTTGCTAAGTGAAATTCGGTAATATCTGTCTGAGTGGGATACTTATATGAGAAGTGGTTTATGGCAATATGATGAAAAAAAAAAATCTAAAATCCTCTCTCTCTCTCTCTCTCTGGTCTTTTCTCTGACATGCAGTATCAACGTTCTCTGTTCTCACAAACAGACACAGAGTTGTAGGGACTGATGTGGGTTTGAAGGTGTCTGTGTCCGTCCATGTATACACAGTGGTGGACTACATATGTAAGACAGCCCAAATGCACAGGTCATAAGTGTATCCTGAATGTCCATTCTTATGTATTTGGATGTTTCTGTGACTCTGAGAATTAAAGGCTTGCAAATGCACAGTCTGGAGTCCTGCAGTGTGTGTGAGAAACACAGTTGTCACATGCTTGTCATATGCTGGCGAACTCCTGCCTTCACCCCATGTTCACACGCTAAAGTCCTCAACTCAACACGCACGCGCAAGGCTTTTCACAAAGACCTCACTGTTTTGTGTCTTACACACACACACACACACTGTCCTTTATTATGTCCGGAATGTAATACGATGTTTCTGTATCAGGGCATTTCCCTCACTGCTGGTCCTCTGAGATTAGATTCAACTCTTTAACTCTGACTCTTCTTCCACACACACACTCACACTCGCTTGCACACAGTCACTCACACACTCACCACACATGCACACACATTCTCACTCTAACACACACACATACGCACAGAGAAGCAGGCTGTGATGCAGTCCACCTCCCCACACTGGACTGGTGTTTGGGTTAGTGCTGTACTGGCCGTCCCCCGAGGCTCCTCCCAACTCCCAGCCCGCCCACAGAGTCACACACACTGCCTCAGGCCTTAATCACATCAGTGGAATGTGAATTCAGGTGAATGTGTGTGTGTGTGTGTGTGTGTTCAGCTGGCCTGTTATGGTGACTGTGAAGTGGTAATGAAGGCATTCAGTCAGGACACTGATAAACACTGCTGGCTTTGCTTCCAGGATGCTTCTTCCTTCATTTTTGCCTTCATTCTTTTATCATTCTCTCCCCATCTCCTCTGCCTCTCTTTATACCGACACTTTTTTTTCCCCCATATGCACACGCGCACTCACGCGCGCGCGCACACACACACACACTCACACACACACACACACACTCACACACACACACACACTCACACACACACACACACACACACACTTGTGAATTCTCATTCTCTCTCTCTCTCTCTCTCGCTCTTGCTCTTGCTCTCTCTTTGATTTTCTGGTAAGGAAGTGGGGGTGGAGAGAAAGCAGGAGGAAAAGAAGTGAAAAGGAGAGAGAGAGAGAGAGCTCTGAAGGCAAGCTGCTCTCTCTGTCTCTCTTTTTCTCTCTTTATTTCTGCTCACCTCCTGTTGGCCCAGTTAGCCCTTGCTGCAGAGAGAGAGAGAGAGAGAGTGCAGAGATATTCACAGTGAAAGCTTGTCATCTTTTCATTTCATCTTCTCGTTTGTGTTGAAATATTCATGATTATCCTGCTCAGGCTGCTCTTTCTGAAGGGGCTTTTAATTCCTGTCACACACACACACACACACACACACACACACACACAGAGCTGCTGTGGCTTTCTGTTTGAGGTGCTGGGTACTGTTGCCATCGACATTGGAGCTTATGGCCCTGTGTGTGATTTTCTCCCAGGTGTGTTTTTATACGTGCTTACGTGCGCACCTATACACATACATTAATAAATAAATATTTGTTTCTGCAGGGAGTAAAGCTGTGTTTTCGTTTAACCCTCCATCTGTTTTTCTCGGGTATACATGTGGTGTAAGTAGGACAGGGCAGCAGAATGCCTCCACTGTCTTACTGGGAGAGATCCATAGCATGGCTGGGAGTTTAACTGCGTACTCCAGTAGTGCATTCCTTCGTATGGAAGGAAAAATGTTTTTTTCCATCACTGTCATGGAAGTTGCAGTGACCACAGGTAGTTGCTGAATGTGTTCTATCTTAAAAAAAAAAGAAAAAAAAATAGGAAAAAAGATGTAAAGTTCTGGCAACTGACCAGTGCCTTAATGTAAAAAAAGAAAACGTGCTGCAGTGCAAACCTTAATGTGAACAAACACATGGCTTTTTTGTGCCTCCCAGTCCTGGGTCCAAGGTGTGATTTCAATGCTAATTAGGAAAAAATCCACAGCCTTGGGGTTGAGTGAATCTGCTCTCTGCTCTCTGCTCTGTATGTCTGAGGGCTGGGAGATGGTGTGCATTTCTCATGTTAAAAGCTCTCTGATGCTGGTACAGTGTGTGCTGTCTTTGTGGTCTGACCTCTTTCCCTCTGGGATCAAATGACAGAGCACTGAGCTGAAAGCCCCACCTGGAATCACTTGTGTGTGTGTGTGTGTGTGTGTGAGAGAGAGTGTGTATGTGGGTTAATGATGGGAAAGCTTCAGGGTACGTGAATGCAGACACGTCGATCTGACCTTCCGACCTTAACGGAAGAGGAAGTTCTTGGTTTATCTGTCATTACAGACCCTGGCTCAAGCGGAGGGAAATGTGAGATTCTCTCTCCAGGAGTACCACATCCTCCGTTTCCTGAGAGAGAGAGAGAGAGAGAGAGAGAGAGAGAGAGAGAGAGAATGTGTTCTCGATTGCGGATGGCTGCCGGAGGGAAGCCATTAATTGACTTGACGGTGATGTGGCATCTCCTCTGCTGTTGTGTACAGATCAGATTAGAATGACGTCAGTGAAGCACATGTTAAGTGTGAATGAAGTTCAGTAGAGGAGTTTTGAGCGTTGTTTGAGATGTTTGCGGAGGCTGTTTGTAAGAACTGGAGTGAAGGCATGCTGATGAAGACCTGATGTGAAGGAGGACTTGTAATTGTTTTGGTTGTGATGGGGTATTGTCTGGAGTTGATGTCGATGTCATTTAGAGGGTGGTGTTCTGCTTTGTCCACCACATTCTTGTTTGTTTCTCTCTCTCACTCTCTCTTTCTCTTTCCCCCTCTCCCTCCCTGAGGCTGATTTCTTCATCCTAGGGGCTGGATGAAAGAAAGCAAGTAGTTGAGTTTCGGCCTCCCTCCCGCCTTCCTGCGTTTCTATTGATAAAGCATACTTCACACATGCATCAACTCTCTCTCTCTCTCTCTCGTTGCCTTAACGTTTCTATGGTTACCGTATTAAAGGTGCTTGTGAAAGTGGTGTTGTGTGTGTGTGCATGCGTGCATGTGTGCGTGGATGTTTCTGAGTGTATATGTACAGTC
>NC_044500.1:25839557-25854557 GCF_902362185.1 Chanos chanos | reverse complement strand
AGCAGCTCCTGGGCTGGGCTGGCTGACCCTCTACTGGGGCTCCATTAAACAGAGTGCTCTGAAATCCCCACCTGATGTCATCAATGGTGTAGCCAGCCTGTGACCGTTGCTAGGCAATGAGAGCGTGGACATTCCGTGTTCCACTCCACACCAGCATTCTGGAATGGAAAGGTACGGTTTTTGCCTCTGCCTGGACTGTACACATTCATTGCAGTGCTGTGAAACTTAAGTTAAACTCATAGCAGATGAAGCTGATGTATTTTACCCCGAACGGCACTATTACATCAGTTGGGACAGGCTGGATGGCATTGACATGAAACCTGATTCAGTTTGATCGATACAGATAAGCAGTTATTTACAATGGCATTGTTTAGTCTCTGTGCTTTTGCCCTGTTGTCTGATAGCGCTTCATTTCTGTCTCTCTCTCTCTCTTTCTCTCTCCCCCTCTGAAGTTCTATTGTATTTCTCTCTGTCTCTCTCAGCGTGGCTATTGGCTGTCTGCCGTGGCACGGCGGCGGCATGCGATGGATGTGCTCTAAGTGCTCGGGAGGAGAGCATTTGTGGCACTGACTGAATGCAAAATCCATAGTTTCATTAAAGCCCCAGCCATCTGCACTGCTGGCTGTGTAACTGGGCCTTGGCATGAGCAGTCCATCAGAGCCAAAATGGCTGCCATTAGAGAGAGCCATATTACTGGTTGGGGGTGCACATAAGGGGAGGGGTCGTAGGTCAAGGCCGGCATGGGGAGATTGTGCAGTGAGGGATGAAGGCTGGATTAATGTGTGTTTGGAGGAGAGCTGAGGTGTCAGGCAAAGTGTGTGTGTGTGTGTGTGTGTGCATGCGCCTGCCTTCTACTCTGATCGGTAAATCTCCTGTCAGAGGAGAAGTTAGTGGAGAGGTGGAAAATGGGATGAAATGGGAGGAGAAGGGGGGAGTGTGGGGTTGGGGTAAGTGGAGGCCAGGTAATGAGAGGTGGAGGTCAGGAATGAGGGATGAAAAAGAGGAATAGAAAAAAAACCAAAAGGATGGACAGCCAGACAAGTCTGTTCAGACATCGGATCTTTTTCTTTACCATATTTCCTCTTCCACATCTTCCCACTGTGTGTGTGTGTGTGTGTGCGCGCGCGCCTGGCAGAAATGTCATGTGTGCAGTAATTGAATACCGTGAACGGCATGTAGCATGTATCATAGACCTTCTTCACTCCCTGACTCCACAAATTCGTTTACACTGAACTGCATCCACTAAGCCAAACTGTGTGCCCACATCTCTTTCCCTCAGTCTTTTAAATGTCTGTGAGTGTTGCAGCTTTTTGTGTGTGTGTGTGTGTGTGTGTGTGTGTGTGTTGGTATGTGTGCATGTGTGTGTTAATGTGTGTATGTTAGGGGACGACTGATGTGTTTTTTCCATCATGTATACCGATTATTAATAATAAGAGATTAACTGCCAATATTTGGGACCAATATACAGTTACAGTAAATCTGAAAATTTTACCGTCCAAATTTTCAGTAACACATACTGTGGGGACATATCTCTACTCAAATATTGAGTGGTATTGACTGTTTTGACAGTAGAGACATGAGTATGTAGTTGTTGGTGTTATTTTGACTTGATAAACAGTGTGAGGTCATTTAATTAATGGAACCCCCACAGCGGAGAATGAGTGTGGGCTAGAAACAGCAGTGAGAGCAAGCCATGATGGTCACGTTTGAGTGTGTTTGGTAAATGTGAGAGCAAGCCATGATGGTCACGTTTGAGTGTGTTTGGTAAATGTGAGAGCAAGCCATGATGGTCACGTTTGAGTGTGTTTGGTAAATGTGAGAGCAAGCCATGATGGTCACGTTTGAGTGTGTTTGGTAAATGTGAGAGCAAGCCATGATGGTCACGTTTGAGTGTGTTTGGTAAATGTGAGAGCAAGCCATGATGGTCACGTTTGAGTGTGTTTGGTAAATGTGAGAGCAAGCCATGATGGTCACGTTTGAGTGTGTTTGGTAAATGTGAGAGCAAGCCATGATGGTCACGTTTGAGTGTGTTTGGTAAATGTGAGAGCAAGCCATGATGGTCACGTTTGAGTGTGTTTGGTAAATGTGAGAGCAAGCCATGATGGTCACGTTTGAGTGTGTTTGGTAAATGTGAGAGCAAGCCATGATGGTCACGTTTGAGTGTGCTTGGTAAATGTGAGAGCAAGCCATGATGGTCACGTTTGAGTGTGTTTGGTAAATGTGAGAGCAAGCCATGATGGTCACGTTTGAGTGTGTTTGGTAAAGGAGAGAGCAAGCCATTATGGTCACGTTTGAGTGTGTTTGGTAAAGGAGAGAGCAAGCGAAATGATGTCATTGAGTGCATTTTGTAACTTTAGCGTGTTCTGTTTACCAGCAACCTAACTTTAGCCTGCTCTTCTTTTGGTTCTACTTGGTGAAGAAGGAAAATTGGAGCCTGTGAACCTACACTTCTCCTACAGTCATGGAGAGGAGTGTTGATAGGCTGCTTACTCACAATTGTACATGTTTAAACCAATCTGATAATGCTGTGGGTGGGACTACAAAGCTGTGCTTTTTAGTGAGCAGTGACTATGCCAGAGGAGCATATGCATCACATAAGACACATAAGACGTTTTTTTTTTTTTTTTTTTTTTAGTCAGCTAGAATATCAACAAAAACAGTTATTGCAATATTTGGAAAAAATGAAGAATACCAGATCCGATTATCGGCTGGAATTATAAACAGTTGAGCAGAGCTCTACAGTGGATGAATGGCTGTGTCTCTCTGCTAGTTCATGTTTGTGTGGGTCTACAAATGCATTTGCTTTGTGTATGTGAGCGTTTGCATTTGTTTGTATCTGGGGATTGTGTGTGAGAGGGTGTCTGTGTTTATATATGTGTGTGCATGTCAGTGTTACTGTATTTGTCTGTTGGAGTATGTGTGTGTGTGTGTGTGTGTGTGTGTGTTATTGAGCGTGTGTGTTATTGAGTGTATGTGTGTGTGTGTATTATTGAGTTGTGTGTGTTTGTGTGTGTGTGTGTGTGTGTTTCAGTGCTGTGCAGTGGATGACTGGTTGTTGGATTGGCTGGTGTTTAGTAAACAGGGCCTGTAATCATTTGTGAGTGTGTGTGTGTGTCTGTGAGTGTGTGTGTGTGTGTGCGCGTGCATCAGTGCTGTGTAATGGATGACTGGTTGTTGGATTGGCTGGTGTTTAGTATAAAGGGCCTGTAATCGTTTGTCTGTGTGTCTGTGTGTTGTTGAGAGTTTGTGTGTGTGTGTCTATATATATATATATATATATATATATATATATATATATATATATATATAAAGGGGCTGTAATCGTTTGTGCCCTCACTCACACAAGAGGTCACCCTCACTGCCGCAGGCCTCAGAATGAGAACTCTCCCCAGGGTGTGTGTGTGTGTGTCAGGAGGCATTTAGAAACAGCAAGCTGTTTTCTTTATTCTTTATGGCTTTCTTTTCTCTCTCTCTCTCTCTCTCTCTCTCTCTCTCTCTCTCTCTCTCTCTCTCTCTGTCTCTGTGAGATGTTGTTTGTTAAAGGAAATGTGGGCCACTTGAGGATGGAGGGATGAGAAAGGAGGGAGTGATGGGAAGGATGAGAGGAAAAGCACTCTCAATCATGTTGACTGCTTTGGGTTTTGACCTCTGTTACATCATTTCTCTAATGTCTCTCAGTCTGGGGACATGTGCCTGTGTGTGCGTTGTGTGTGTGTGTGTTGTGTAGTTTGACTGAACTGGTTTCGGAGGTAACGGACTCCTGGTGCATTTTTGTGTTTTTGGTTTTGATTGCTCCCTCGTGCAGTTGTTACACAGTCCTTTTCCTAACCCAAGATATTTTCTGCTTCTCAAAGAAAACAAAAAACCGTTCCCCTCTTCTTGTCGTCCCATAAGAGAAGACCGTCTAATGTTGTAAAAGCTCTGTTTGTTAAAGCAAAGATTCTTTTTTCCCCCTCTCGTTTCTATTGCATCTGGAGGGTGATTTTTGCCCACTGTTGCCAGAGTAGCTCTCATGTGACCCTCCGTCTATCAGTCGTACAATTCAGCGCACTGACAAGAGCAATAATAGTTGATTTCATTACACACAATGACGCAGTCAGTGCTGCACAACCTGTCACAACTCATGGGCTTGTTTTGGAAACTTTCGGATGAACCATAGCCAGACAATGGAGTGTCTCTCTCTCTCTCTCTCGGCGGTGCCAGCAGCTCAGGAGGGGAAAAAGGGAAAAAGGGATGCAAGGTCTGATCCCTCGCTTTGTTACTCTTCCTTTTCTCTGAAATGAGACTGGAGTGGAAGCGCGTGGTGTGTGCCAGAGCTCCATCGATTAGAGTTTACCACAGGATAAAAGCCACACCACGGCACTCGTTTAGAGCAGTCTGGAGGAAGAAAAAAGGGGGAAGCAGAAGAAGGATAGCATGTGAGAGATGATAAGAGAATGGATTCTGACTGGTCTTACCACATTACCACAGACGTGTGTGTGTGTGTGTGTGTGTGTGTGTGCGCGCGCATGCGCACGCGCTAATGTGCTCTCTCTCTGTCTGCCCCCCCCCCCCCCCTTGTCGTTCTTCATTCCCTATTACCTGTCATGTTTTTCAATCTTTCTGTCCTCCTCAGAGACTTTAAAAAGCTTGAAGCGATGCAAATTTGGGAATGTTTTGTGAAAGTACTCTCTCCCTGAGGGACGGCCAGGCTGATGCGAGACTATCCAGCAGTGCTTGTTCGGAATACCGTTACATCCCTTCTGACAGCTGGAATAATGACGGGGAGTGTGTTGAAATTGAGGGCACACTCGTGGGCCAGCTGCCCTCCACAATCACTTCATGTTCTGGAGAAATAAGCTCTCAGATCAGAGCAGCTCCAGCCGCGTGTTGCCTTTCTGACACCTGGGTGTTTGTCTCAACGTGTCAGGCTGTTGTGACAGTGTTCAGTCAGTTTACAGTGTTGAGTCAAAAATGTTCAGTTTAGCTGTTATGTACCAAGCAAAACATCTTAATCTCTGATCAGTCCAATGGCATAGTTTACTCCCCTGTCTCTCTGTCTGTCGCTCTCAGTCTGTCACTCCATCTGTCTCTCTCTCCCTCTCCATACGTCTGTCTGTTTCTGTCCCTGTCACTCTCTGTCTGTCTGTCTTTGTGTCTGTCTGTCTGACTGCAGGCCTAAGTAATAAGACTTGATGAAAGTAACATGTAAAATTTTGTGTATTAAGTACAGATGAAAGTAACAGCCTCCTCCCACCCCATCTCTCTCTCTCTCTCTCTCTCTCTCTCTCTCTGTGTCTGCCTGTCTGTCTATAAGAAGATGCCTGGCTTTGTGCGTGTGACTGTCTGTCTGTCTGTCTGTCTGTGGGAGAGTGGTCTGGCTGGCTTGGCTGTATAACGGTGCTGTAATGGTGTGGAGCTGGTTGTGTGCTGGAGTCTTTTGTGTGAGTCAGTGTGTGAGCAGTTGTGGAGGGGAGAGATGAGGGCTGCACTGATCAGGGGTGATCCGTTTGGCCATCTGCTGAGGGTCCTTCAGCACCCGCCCACCTCTACACACACACACACACACACTCCACTGCCCAGTCCCCCCCTCATATCACCACACCCTGTCCAATCAGTCTGATCATAGACGAGCTCTCTGGATGCATTGTTACAGAATCAATCTCTCTCTCTTTTTCTCTCCCCCGCTCTCTCTCTCTCTCTCTCTCTCTGTGTGTCTGTGGTTAGGCAGTTGGTCTGCAGTTACTGAAGGTTTTGTATGGCACTAATGGGTAGTGGGTGAATTGGGGTTAGATTAAGGATTGGATTAAGACTGAGTTAAATTAGGTGGTCAGTAGCATTGTATGGGAGTGGTATTAATTGGGAGGATTTGGGGTTAGATTAAACTTTAGGGAGATGATGGCATGAAAGTTTGGAGTTAGATGAAGACTGAGTTAAATTAGATGATCTGCTGCATTGTGTGGTGACGGATAAGGTTCAGATGAAACTTTAGGTGAATGATGGTGTCAGGGATTAGATTAAGGTTGGTCAGTATGTACTCTGGGTGACCAGGGGAGATTTGAAGACATAACTGATTGAGACAGGACTGAGGGTGTTCTGCTCTGTATATGTAGATAAATCAGCAACACACTGTTATACACAGACACACATAGTTAGTCAGTGCATACTGGGGACAAAGAGAGGATAGGTACTGTTTTCTTACCCATCAGTATCAGCTGGAAGGTGGTACAGAGGGGATAGACGAGACAGCTCATTGGACATTCACAAACAGGAAGTGGTTGCTCATGAAATGTGCCATGATATGTCAGTGCTTGCTTTAATTAACACATCTAATTAGTAATGTTTCCTTGTCTTGATCTCTCTGTCTCTCTGTCTCTCCGTCTCTCTCTCTCTCTCTCTGTCTTTCTGTTTTATTTCTCCTCTTTCTTATCTGTATTGTGCTGTCAAAGAGCAAACAGCAGCAATGCAGAACCTCAGTGGACACTCTCTCACTCTCTCTCTCTCTCTCACTCTCTCTCTCTCTCTCTCTCTCTCTCTCTGTGCCTGATTTTCTCAGTTATTCAAAATTGTTTTATACATTTTTCTACAGTTATAGCTTGCAGGCAGTTTATTAAAACATTTAGCAGTTTGGATAAACCCTCTCTTTTGCTATTCTCTATAGAGAGAGAGAACACACGCATGCACACACACACGCACACACACACACACACACACACACACACAACCAAGCCCCCCCCCCCCCCAAAACTCTACAAAATCTCTCCAGCACAGTGGGGGCTGAGCCATCTGTGACAGACACAGCTTTCTGAGAATCAGTAGCGTTCCCCCCTAATTGTGTTTTAATCTGTGCATGTAGGTAGCTAATGTGTGAGTGTGTTTAGGTTTGTGTGTGTGCGTGTGTGTGTGTGTGTGTGGAGAGAGAGGGAGACAAAGAGAGACAGGGTCCATTGGGATACGCTCCCCCCTCCCCCAACTCCCCAACTCAGATTCCAGCTGTTGGCAGCTGCCACTGACAGCCAGACCCATTTGTGGCGTTAATTAGCTAATAGAGACCTGTTGCTCGGGAGACGACGACATTATTAGCTTTGCCTTAATACTCAGTGGAAATCGGCTGCTCCAGGGCCTTTGTGTGTGTGTGTGTGTAAGCATGTGTATTTACTCTTTGTGTGTGTGAGCACCACAGAGAGGAAGAGAGGTTGAAACAGATCTCTCTCTCTCTCTGTCTCTCCATCACTCCATCCCTCGTTCCCTGTGTGAACAGAGGGATGTTGTTTATGGGGGGCTGTGGGCTTTCTGGTGAACTGTAAACAAACATGAGTGACTGTGAGAAGCCCCTGACTCAGTACATCACTGCAAACACACACACACACACACACACACACCTCTTGTGTGTATTCAGCCCAGTTTTTCTCTCCTTGTGTGTTTGTGTGTGTGTCTTGTATTTCTTTATAAGTCTGTAATCACCTAATCAATCGCCATAATTGAATTTTGGCTCACACAGTAAGTCTCTGCTTTGTAATTCTAATTGACACACGTGCTAATCAATCACATCAGATGTGTATTAGTGCCTGTATTCCTGCTATACTTCAGCTAATCAACGCCATTGATCTTCTCCTGTGCCCGCATTCCTCTGCATTCTGGCCACGCGCTCTGACGCTTTGCCACTTGGCCATGGCCGCTGATGTTGCCATGGCAACCTGTCAGCTCGGACTTGGTCTCTGAGCTGCGGAGCCAGTGATTTTTGCTCTTGGAGTTTGTGTTTCGGTAAACTGGAGCGCTCGCTCTTCAGTTTCAGTCTGACTGTGTGATTCATCTCTCTCTCGTTTCCATGCAGCGCGGCGTGTGGCTCTCCGGACTGACAGGGCGGGGAAAGCGCACTGGCAGAGAACATGTTAACAAAGTGTTGAGAAATAAAGTCGAAAATTTGTCATGATGTTGAGAGAAAGTTGAAAATGGCTTGAGAAAATGTTGAAAACCAATGAGGAAAAGAAAAGAAAATGCGGTTGGAGGAGAAAAAAAATTGAGAGAAACTGTCGAGATAGTTTCATGAAATTGTGCTTGGGAGCGATAGCTGGGAATACATGAGGAGAAGTGCGGAGAGAAAATGGATATTTTAAAAACGTGGAGGGGGGGTGGTGTTGGAGAAATGTGGCCACCAACTGTGTGAGTGAATGAACTCTCTCTTTTCCTGTGGGTTCTGGACCAATGGCAGCTCCTTCCTGTCCTCTATAATGGACTTCCTGTGTGAGGTGTGATAAAGGGAGAAGAGACAGATGAGAGCCTGTGACTGGTGCTTTGATCACATGACCCTGTCTGACTGTAGACTAGGGATAAACCAAACCAGGCTGTAGAGCCTGTCTCTCTTCTCCTCTTCTGTCGTCACTGAAAGACTATTTAACCAACTCAGCCCTGTGAACTTACTAAAGCCAAGGCTCTGTGTCTGTGTGTATGTGTGTTGGAGATGTTAGAGATGCCCATAAAGTTGATTGACGGACCAGATTCCATGGTAAGTATAAATTTTAAATAAATAGAAAAATAATTTAATGTTGAGTATGAGTATGTTTCAGATGGAGGACAGTGGTTTATTTCCAAAAAAAAAAAAAAATCTGTTCACACTGAGCTGACTGAGCTGTGATTGGTCTGTGCTGGTCCTGTCTTTTTTTTACTCTGATTGGTTGGTCCACAGCGGCCAGGGTCCCTTCTGTATGGAGTTTGCATGTTCTCCTGGTGTCTGTGTGCGTTTCCTCCCACAGTCGAAAGACATGCAGGTTAGGTGAATTGGAGACACTAAATTGCCCCTAGGTATGTGAGTGTGTTTGTCTGTGTGTCTGCCCTGCGATGAACTGGCAACCTGTCCAGGGTGTTTCTCTGTCTTTCGCCCAATGAGCGCTGGGATAGGCTCCAGCACCCCCCTCGACCCTAATTAGGATAAGCAGCTTTGAAAACAAATGGGTGAGTGAGTGGTCGGTCTACAGAAAATTACAAAAAAACCCCAAACAAACAAACAACAACAACAACAAAAAACATACAGTCCCTCCAACCCGCGGCTGCAGCGCTGTCCTGTGTGTCCTCTTCTGTCTGTGAGGATGGGTCTGATGAAACAGGACTGGAGCAGGCTGAGAGAGAGCAAAGGGCAAGAAATGAAATAAATGCCAGAGGACAGAGGGAAATAAAAGGGAGGTACCAAACACTGACGAGGGCGTGAACATGGAGCAGAAGTGGTTGTAAGGACACACCAGACACGGCCTAGTGTGTGGACTAGATCTACAGAGAGAGAAAAAATAGGGACAGCTCCATGTCAGTTCCTTTAAACTGCAGGATTAACTCATGCGTCTTCCTGACCGAACACCGAGCCTTTTAATCTGATGTTAAAATGGACTGACCCCCTGCACCAGGCCCCTCCCAAACAAATATCATTTGCCCCCGCAGTTCTACCACCAGGGTTGTGTGTGTGTGTGAGAGAGAAAGAGAGATTGTGACAAATAAAACTCTATACACACACACTTTTCAAGCTTTCCCTTCCTTTGACTTCAAAATCAGAGGCGTGTATGAAATACGACATTCTTCTAATTGAAACTTATTCGATATGATGTGACTGATGGCGTATGACTGGAAATATCAGGTCTGATCTCTTTGATGTCGCATAGCTCTGTGCTGGTGGAACATACTGGAAAACAACGAGAAGATTCTTATCAGTGTGTGAATGACACTGGGCGCTTCTGCCTCCTCAGGAAATATCACCGAGTTCTCTAATCACACACACACACATACACACATACACAGAACTTTCCAGCTCTTCCTGTCGGTTTAGCTCTCACACCTGGCGATTCTCACCTTCATTCCCTTTTTTCAAGCTTGTCTCTCTTTCTCCTCATCAAAATTAGAAGCGATGCTTTTTAGTTAATGTTTTTTTAATAGCATCTTCAAAAAAGGCGTGGAAGATCCTTTTGTTTTTGTTTGCCAGAGCAGAGTAGTGTCAGAATATTTGTGTAATTTCACTCAGGATGTAAATACTTGAACCTCTGTGTGGTGATATGACATATAGATGATCCTTTTATGAAAGAGGTGGGGCTCGCTGATGGAGTGGATGTGGTTTTCTGACTGAGACTATAGTAGTCCCATTTAATCTACTCTCCACAGAGAACCTGTTGGCCTGTCCTCTTGGTTTCTCTCTCTCTCTCTCTCACACATACACACACACACACACACACACACACACACACACACACACCTACTGCATCCAGGGGTCGATGCCCTCGGTGTTACCGTGGCAACAGGCCAAACCACAGCCGGAGCATCTGTTTCCCACCTGGTTGCCATGCGACCACCCAGCTGTCAGCATGCTGCTCACGCCACATGCCACCACTCACTATGCTAATCCCTGTGTGTGTGTGTATGTGTGTCTGTGTGTGTGTTAGAAAGAACATGCATGTGTTCTCCGCTTTTTCCCCTCCACTTGTGAGTGAGTGTGTGTGTGTGTGTGTGTGTGGTTGCTATTGGATTGTAATGTATTCTGTTCTGTTACCTGTTCCTGGCCTCCTCCAAGGGTTCACACTCTGTGACATTGTTTCCTGTGGTGTGTGTGTGTGTGTGTGTGTGTGAGATACCGTGATACCTGGCAGGCTCAGTGATTCATGCTGTATTCCTCTGCTCTCTATGCAAATCCCACAGCAGGCTCATGAGTCTTACACAGTCTGTGTGTGTGTGTGTGTGTGTGCACGCCTGCGCGTGCGCGTGTGTAAGAATAGGCCAAAACTTGTATAATATTTTTTTTTTGTTATTCCTGGCGGTTGTTGTATTTTTTTTTTTTTAATTAATTTAATGATGTAAGTATGTAGCTTCAGGTCTAACACATGTAGTGTGATAAGTAAAGGAACTACTCTAAGTATAAGGTTTTCATATCTCTTAGAATAAACTATCTAATCAAACTTCTCAAATCACTCTGGAGAATCCAGACGAAATGATGCCCCACCTCCCTTATAATTTTTTGACACCGTCTGAAAGTCAAGGGCTGATGTGTGACTTTCTGGAATGCATCACTCACTAACCATCAGCACTTGGAAGGATTAAAAAAAACAGGAAAAAGAGCGTTAGCACATTTGTGGTTTTTAGGTTTCACTACTTAAATATTACTTCGTTTTTCCATTATGTGAAGGTGAGGACTAAAATGCTGAATATCGTTGTTATTTTTGGCCGGCGTTTCCTTTACATTGATATTAATATCTTAGAAAGCGGACGCTGTTTTGAAATAGAATTTGCAAAGTCAGCGGGTGGAAGTTCTTCCTGTACGTCTCATTTCTTCTCCTGGTGCTAAACGATCTTTGGCCAAGTCAGCCAGTCTGTGACAGACAGGAGAGCCCGCGACCTCATAAAGCCTTATGGTGGAACGCAGGTCTGAGGTCAGGCCCAAATATGGATGTTTGACTGACGTCTCAAACGATTGGCTGTCTCCTCAGAAAAAGAGACAGCGTGTTCACGCGCGAGCAAGTGCGCGAGAGAGAGTTGGTCGCAAATAAATGCTTGGTTTAGCTGGCAAAGCTAGTTAGCAGCTGAGGTAAATCCCCACATTTCCAGAAATTATTGACGCAAGCTGTAGGTGGATTTTGAATTGATTTAGTGAAGGCAAAAAAGCGTGAGTTGAGTGTTTCCCTTGATGGTGATTAATTCTTATTGAATGCATGGGAAAGTTGTGTTAATTGGATAGATTTGATCTGATAATAAATATGACGCTCCTTCGAGAATTACTTGAATGAGAGACCATTGAGTGTTAGGTGGGGTCGACCGGTAGTTGTGCTAAATAGCTTATGTACTGGACTAAGGAGATGTTGAGCGCTTTTTGGCACTGTACTTAATTCCAAAAAAACATTCAGCATAAGAAATTCCAGACATGGAACACAAAATTCACTGTGTTAACTGGTGTAAATAAATCTCCGGAATTCTCCGGAGTTCGGCTATTCAGTAGGGCTTTGCTGTCTGAGTTGCGGTTTCCCTTGATACACCGTAGAGCTTGTCCGTTCTCTGCCCTCTCACATTTATTTTGTGTTATGGGACAGTCATAATGTCATCAGCCGATAATCAGACAGTGAGAGAGACACACACTTCTGACCCCTGAGCTCTCACAGCTGCTGAGTGACATTCCAGAATCTTCTTTACTGAACGTTAGTGCCGAGACCTCTCTGCATCTGGAGACCATACGCCAGGCGCTGCAAACCCGCCAGATGTGAACAAAATGAACTATATTAGGCAGACACGGAGAGAGGGAATGAAAAGAAAGAAATAAAAAGGGAGGTTTTGAGAGAAGTGTGCGCTCTAGTGTGTTCACAGATAAAACTTGTGTTTGGATATTCTTTCCAATTGCTGTCACGGAAGAGGAATTGCGCAAGACCCTGAAATAGGAAACAGTGTTCTCTTGGATTTTCTCTCACTCCCTCCCTCTCTTTCTCTCTCCCTCCTCCACATCTCCCCTCTTTGCCAGCTTTCTCTCAGTCTTCTCTCCTTGTGGCACAGTTCAACCCCTGAACAGGAGCCAGCATCTCCATGTTGGCTCTGAGTTTTCCTGGCTCTCTCTCCAGGCAGGCTGCCTGACTGCTCTTAGTGCCCCAGTTTCGCTCACTCTCTCTGGGCTGCTTCTCCTCTCCTTCCTCCTTCCACTGCCAGCCCACAGCTCTGTAATGTTAACTGTCTTTGGTGGGAAGTGGCCAGATTTGCCTTTAGGGACCCATACAGGGCTGTCTGACTTTTCCTGGAGAAAAGAGGCCTTTGTTACACTCTCTCTGTGTGTGTGTGTGTGTGTGTGTGTGGTAGAACGTGTATAAGGGATGGCGAGCACTGCCTCCTGAGCCCAAGGCCAAATTTGGCTGGCTCTTTTGTGCGCTACATCAGTGCTTCTCTGACAGCTGTGCCCAGGATAGAGGCACAGGAGCTGGGAAGCGAAATGAGCTCACCTGGGCGAAACACAGGGGGTCTGGCTCAAACTTTTTTTTTTTTGGTTTGTTTTTGGCTGGAGCTCTGAATTGTGACCATTTGTTCTCATTGCACACTTAAACACATACATGCATGACCATTAGGAACAATTAGCCCTCAACCCACACACAATCTGTCTCCTCAACAATAGAGAATGACTAGCAGAGAGCTTTCTTTCCCACCCCCCCCCCCCCCGTCACGTACGCATGCACTCTCTCTGTGTTGAAATGTTGGTAACCATTTGAAATGTGAGAACCTGTTTAAATGATAGGTTCTACTCAAAATAAATTGAAATGGAATTTGTCCAATATAGGTAGGTCACTGTGCTACTGTCAATATGTGCAAACGCTTAGTTTGATAAAAATCTGTTTTCATGTAGATTTCAGGGAATGACTTGAATGTTTTTCCATTTAGAATGTGTTTCATTTCATCTTTAGTCTCATTCTGGTACATGAGGGAAAGACCCCTTTACAATCTTGTTCTGTTAAATATGTGTATTTTCCCCGATAACATGTTGAGATTCAAATGTTATCATTACTTTGTGTTTCTGAAGCAGAGTAATAGCTTTCCGAGAGTGTTCAGTTATTTAAGCAAGACAAATGAAACTTTACTGATGGTGAATTTGCCTTTTACAGTCATACTGCCTGCCACCAGTATTAATCTCACAGTTTACATCTCTCTCTCTCTCTCTCTCTCTGTCTTTCTCTTTTTCTTTCTTTCTCTCTCTGAGTGGATGGATGAAGTCTCTTGTCCTCACTCTGTCGCAGGCAGTAAGGAGTTATTCCCGTTTGTTGCTCCGTCCAGATTAATGTTGAGTGTAGTACTCACAGCGGAATCCCCCGAGGAGGTTACCATGGCGATTTCATATCCATTTACACCCTGCGTGTGTCCGTGTCGCTGTTTTCTCTTCATTTACACATGTGTGTTGTCCAATGACAGACTTGGATGCCCACAGTTCTCTCTCACTTTAGTTTAAACTCCAAGTTTTTTTTTTTTTTAAAGAATATCATTGTGTGGATTGATTGGCTGGTCTGCTGATGTACTCCTGCAACACACACACAATACCAGTAATCACAGGGATATTTGAGTTAGTCTTTTTTTTTAAACGATGCTTTAATGTCATAAAATTCTCTCACACCTTAAGTAAGAGCATTGGGCTCTGGTGAGAGAGTGTGTGTGTGTGTGTGTGTGTGTGTGCGTGTGTGTGTGCGCGCGTGCGTGTGCTTGCGTGTGCGTGCATGTGCGTGCATGTGCGTGTGTGCTTGTACGTGTGCATGTGTGTGTGCGTGTGCATGTGTGTGTGCGTGTGTGTGTGTGTGTGCGCGTGTGTGCTTGTGTGTGTGTGTGTGTGTGTGTGGGCATGTTTTGGTATCTTGGTGGGGACCAAATGTTTTTCTAAACTATATTGTTGTTGTTGATAAAACAAAGTGTCAACATTTCTTTGTTTAAGGTTAGGGTTAAGGTTAGGTGTAGGAATAGGTTAGTATTCTTTAGTTACAGGATAATGGGAGTCAATGGGAAGCCCCTGCTAGGATATCAAAACAAACTTGTCTGTGAGTGTGTGTGTGTCTGTGAGTGTGCGTGTGTGTCTGTGAGAGTGTGTGTGTGTTTGTCTGTGAGATTATGTGAGTGGGAGTACATGTGTCTGTGAGTGTGTGTGTGTTTATCTGTGAGAGTTTGTGAGTGGGTATGTATGTGTCCATGAGAGTGTGTGTGTGTGTGTGTGCGCGTGCGTGAGTGGTAATGGGGAAGGGCGGAGCAGTTTTAGTTACACACGGCCTTCAGATCACCTTACCACTGAGGGCCAAAAGAAATGAGTGCCAGCTATTCCAGCCACTCATACTGCATGGTGCTGTGTGTACGTGTGTATGTGAGAGAGAGAGATGTACATAACTGTGGAAATTGGTTGATAAATGTGTGTGTGTTTTGGGGATATTTCTACAGTATGTGTGTAGAATTTGAGCCAAAGCAGTAAATGAATTGCTGTTTAGGTGAGAAGACAGTAGGGTGAAATTTCGAACTGTTTCACACAGTACAAAAAAAGGTGTGTGTGTGCAT
>NC_044500.1:25824557-25834557 GCF_902362185.1 Chanos chanos | reverse complement strand
GGACATAGGAAAGAGGAGGTTAAATGTTAACTGAGTTTATGTGGGCAGTCGGGCGGGCGTGCATACGTGTGTGTGTGTGTGTGTATACTGGTGAATAGTTTTGGCAGAAGAGAGATGCCACACTCCGTACCCATCTGACCTACATTTCCAGAATCTGAAGGCTAGGGCTCCTTTGTGTGAATGTGTGTGTCTGTGTGTAAGTGTGTAAAATATATCCAGTCATCCATAACACTGCATCTGGTTTTGGCCTTAAGGCGCTGAACCAAACAGAAGCAGCGGAGGCAGTGTTGAGCGAGAGAGAGAGAGAAGGGGGGGTGTCACTGTGTTATGACATGGTTTTATTGTATTATGTTGTATTGGGTCACTGCCACTGTTATGTCATAGGGGAACATTACTGCAACATTACTATATAACAACACTACAGTATAACCGAAGTCTGGATTTACTGAACATTCTCTCTCTCTCTCCCTTCCCCCCGGTCTCAGTGACTTGAGTAGGTTCTCTCACATTCTCACACACGCACACGCACACACACTGAGAGAGAGAAGCAGAAAGAGGCTGAGCTGGGGTGTGTGAGTGTGAGGACTGAGCAGTCATCAGTCAGGCTGGGAAAAGAGATGAGAGATGATTTACCATGTCCCAGTGTATCACAAGCAGCTTGGCTACACAACCACCACAAAAAAATCACTGATATGGGTGTGTGTGTATTAGCCATTTGATAAGTGTTCTGTAGATATCAGATTAAATGAACCAGATGCTGTTAATGTAGCTAATCCCTCCTCTCTCTTTCTCTCACTCACACACACACACACACACACACACACACACACACACTCAGGAACTGAACAGGTTGGTTCTTAGTCACAGAGGTTTGAGAGCGAGGCATTTTTTCCCCCTTTATCTTTGTGGAATATATTTATATTTACCAGTTTGCTGTCAAGGATTGCCTAAACACAACTGATTGTAGACACAGAGGGAGACAGGTGAAGAGATTGAGAGAGTGTACTTGGCTGCTCAGTTATGTGTCTCATTGTGAGACAACAAACAAATTTCTACTTCTTTCACCATCCTGTCTTAACTTGCTCTCTCTCTGTGTGTGTGTGCGTGTGTGAGAGAGAGAAATATATTTATTTCTGGTGTTTACATGGAGCCCTGTGGCTAGTATCAGAAGGTGATATTAATGCAGTTGGTTTATTTGTTTGTTTCAGATCCTGATAAACTCTAAGAAGTCTGCTCTGGTGTATGAGAATGTTAGTGTGAGTGAAGGCAGTCCAATCCTCAGAGACCTGCTCTTCAGCCCTGACCAGGAGTACATCTATACCCTCACTGACAAACAGGTAACATGTGCACACACACACACACACACACACCACACACACACACATCTACACCCTCACTGACAACCAGTAACACACACTCACATACACACACACACACACACACATTTGCTGATGAACAGGTATGAATAACACTCACAAACAAACAGATAAGACTAATGTTCACACACACACAAATTCACACGTCCACATATGAATATACACACAATATTCAACCCAATTCTGCCCACAAAAATCAATCAAAAACAATTCTTTCATGCTCTCTCTTTCTCTTTCTCTCCTTCTGTCTCTTTCCATCAGCCTGTCTATCTATCTATCTATCTATCTATCTATCTATCTATCTATCTATCTATCTATCTATCTATCTATCTATCTATCTATCTATCTCTTAGCCTCATTTGTGCAGGTACAGTCTGAACAGTAACTGTCCTCTTTTTCTTTCTTTGTTTTTCTTTGGAGGTTAAAGTGGTTGATGTAGATTCAAAGGTGGAGAGGCTCTCTGGGGACTCTCTACTTCAGGTTTACATTTAGACTTGTTATTTAAGGTTCCCTTCTAAACCAGTTACACACACGCACACACAGGCACACTAAGGAAAGATGATGGTAGTCTATTCAGAGGCTGGTCTTCAGGGGGAAATGGAGACTGGCTATGTGCATTAAGGTGTCACCTGATATAGCCACTGATGCGTTACTGTGACGACTGATCTACTGAGGCAGGACAGGAGGACAGGGATGAATCATACGCACTCTCACAAATACAAACACACACACACACACACACACACACGCACTCACTACCTGTCTCTGTCATACACACTGTCACACCCTCTCTCTTTCTCTCTCTCTCTCTCTCTCTCTCTCTCTCTCTCTCTCTCTCTCTCTCTCTGTCTCTCTTTCTCATTCTCTCTCTCTCTCACACTCACGCACGCTCAAACATACAGACCCATGCACACACACTGTTGGGACACACAGACACACGCCACATATACACACCAGTGTCACAATACACTCACGTTGTGATACAATACAATACCAAATAGTAAGGACTGGCTTTGAATTGACACAAATGCCTTATATGTCCACAGACACACACATGCACATACACGCAAAGGATTCGAATCAAGACAGGAATCTAGACTTCCTTCAGTGTCCTCAGCTCTGAACTGACTCAGTTATCAGAGAGAGAGAGAGAGAGAGCTCTTAATGTCTCCTAATGTTTAAATGAGATACAGAGCTTAGATAACAGGGCCCTCTGCTGCTCTTATCAGGGCTGATCTACAACCTGATAGTCTTCGCACACACACATGCACACACAGACACACACTGCATACACTCACAATACACGCACTATATTGATACTGTACACACGTGCACACACTCCCATATATACACTGTATCCATGTTTGGCTCTGTTTGGTCGGAAGAGGTACACTTGCCATGAGTCCATTCTGGTTGAATGAGTTTCTCAGGCAGAATTGATGTAGGCCTCCTCATGTTATTAAATGTGTTAATGTATGTGCATATATTCAGAGCCTTAAACAGACACACACACACACAGTGGGGGTGTGATCATTGTCATGTTAATGCTAACAGAGTTGGCTTCAGTCGGCTCAGAGGAGTAGAGCAGGCAGATGGTAGGTGGACTTGAGCAGAGGTCCTCCATCTCCCTCACACACACACTCTCACGCACACTCTCACATGCACTCTCACACACACAACAACAGATGGAAGTCTTGAGTACTGGTGTATTATTGGTGTAATTAACGTCCTTATCATCGTACCTCAGTCAGTGCGCGTGCACACACACAGCGTCAGTTGCTACATGCAATACATTCATACGCACATGCGCGCACACAGACACACACACACACACACACACACACACACACACACACACACACACACACACACACAGTGTCAGTTGCTACATGCAATGCACTCATACGCACACGCGCGCACACACACACACGCACACACACACAGGCACACACGCGCACGCACACACACACACGCACACACACACACACACACAGTGTCAGTTGCTACATGCAATGCACTCATACGCACATGCGCACACACAGACATACACAGATAGACAGACAGACAGACCCACACACACACACACAGTGTCAGTTGCTACATACAATACATTCATACACACACACACACACACAGTGTCAGTTGCTACATGCAATGCACTAATACGCACATGCGCGCACACACACACACACACTGCCTATCCCTGCGTGTCTTTTATCCACCATCTCTCTTCCCTTCTCTCTTAATTCTTTTTTGTCACTTTGTAATTTTCCTTTTATTTCATCGGAAGTCCTGCTCTTATTTTCAGTCTATCCTTAAGCGTTGGAGCAGGGAAAGATATCCTTGATGGTCTGGACTGTCAGCTGCATTTGTAGATAGTGAGATGGTTTCTCTGTGTATCTTAATCTGTAGGATCTATGTGCTCTCTCTCTCTCTCTCTCTCTCTCTCTCTCTCTCTCTCTCTCTCTCTCTCTGAGTTGTACTGTCACTCATACTGCGTGCTGATGCTATCTGTTCCTAATGGAAGTTGAGCTGTTAGGGGATCTGTTTTGTCTTAGCTGAGTTCAGAGGGAGAAAGAGTAATTATTCTGTGTGAAATGCAACACAGTTTCTGCTAAACGTGCTAAACAAGAAAACAGGCCCGAGAGAGAGAGAGAGAGAGAGAGAGAGAGAGAGAGAGAGAGAGAGAGAGAGAGAGAGAGAGAGAGAGAGAGAGAGAGAGAGAGAGAGAGAGAGGCCTTTGCTGAGGAGAGTGTGTTGAACATTGACCCTGAGGCCAGGGTTCCTCTGCCAAAGCAGCTCTGTTTGCCACCTCAGCCACGACTCAGTGAGTGATTAATAATGCAGAGAGATCACACGGGCTTCTTTACGTCTAAACTCTCCTCTCTCAAACTCTGCTCTTCACGTCTGTATTCATTTCAAAGTCAATCTCTCTCCAATTCATTTTCCTCTCCCTGCACCAAATGATGGACAACTCCACCGAGAATAAGACTGAGACGGATGAGTTAGAGAGAGAGAAACTCACTGCTCTTTTTTCTTCCTCTCCTCTCTTTCATTTTTTAACATCCAGTTCTCTTTTATTGTCTCTTTCTCTCTCTCTCTCTCTCCCCCTTTCCGAAGGTGGAGGGGGATAATGGAAATGCCAGCGTTTGGAGTGGTATAGTGCCTCTCGCTCTTCAAAAACTCCATTTGGAGAGAGTGACAGCGTAATTTAGCACTAGCCCCTGTTTTCCAGCAGTTAATTAAAGACAGGCTGATAGCCTGTCTCCTCCCAGCCCAGCCGGGGCTCTCTGCCCTGGGCTAGACTCTGGGGGGCTGGCCTGGCTCTGCCAGGTCATGGAGGTAAGGTGCTCTTGGGCCAGGTTGTTTTCTGGATCAGAGAGACCTGACGCAGTGTGACGCAGAGTGAAATATCATACACTCTTTGACATGTGTAACTGTGACTGATTCAGAGGAAGGATTTTTTAAAGCATTTTTGTTAATGACCTGACAAATTTCTAGAGATTTGTGTAATTTGTCACTTTTTTTTTTAAACAAGCTTTGCTTTGAAGGTCTGAAAAGCAGTCAATTTGGGACTGTTCAGGTTTTCTTTGCCAGTTTTCTCTATGATTCAACACTGTACACACAAACAGTCTTTTAACCTGTGCATGCACACACACACACACACCATACAGTTTTTGATCCCATAATCCTTCCAATTAAAGGAATATTGGTCTTAACACTGGGTTAAGTCTGTATGTGTGTGTGTGTGTGTGTGAGAGAGAGAGAGAGTGAGAGAAAGGGGAGAGAGGCAGAGCCTGCTTTCTTGTGCAGTTAGTACATTGGCATATTGATCGCACTGGATCCAGCAAGTACATATTAAAAGCCCTCTGTTTGTGTGTGTGTGCATGCACACAGGTGTTTGTCAGATCCACTGGCCTATTCCCTCAGTCTTTGTCTGTTCTAACAAGCTGGAGCTTTGAGTAGAAGTGTTTGAGATGTTTACGTGGATGATGCAGTGAGGGATAGCATTAGGGCTGTATCCCTTTCCCCGCTCTGGGTTTGCTCTTATGTGAGCCTCAGAGCCATAAAACCCAGATTACGGATAATCTGTCCCTATAAGACTCTTTATAAGACCAACTCTCCTTTTATATTGCTTTGTGGATTGGGTCTTTTCTACAATCTATTGCACACAACACATTGTGGTTAAACAGTTAAATGCAACCAAAAAGCAACAGTGTGTGTGTCTGTGTGTGTGTGTATGTGTGTCCCAGTGTGGTCAAACAAATACTTTTTATCCGGTTTGATTTTATTGCTAGTTAAAATTCTGTGCTGTGAAAACTTTATGGGACGCACGCGCGCACACACACACACACAGACACACACACACACACACACACACACACACACACACACACACACACACACACACACACACACAGAATGTTCTGTGGGTCTAGACCATGCGCTTGAAGTGCTGTCATGTAGTGCCAGGCTGGATTTAGTAGTGTAGCTGCTGAACATATTACAGATCTGGACATAAAGGGAGGGAGACTTTATAGGGACAGATCTTGTCATTCAGATGCTGTCCTTTACGAAGTGTGTGTGTCAGCACTCAAAGACAGAAACCAGAGTTTGGTGACAGCATCCGTCTCTGCCCTTAATGATACTATGTGATCGGAAGAGAGCAAAAACAAAAAACAGCAGCAAAAAAAAAAAAAAAAAAAAACCCAACAGACTTCTAAAGGAATATTTACATCCAATTCATTAAACATTCATTAGTTCAGCCACAAGGGGAGCTCTGATTTGGCGACATCTGACAGACATAACAGGTAAGTCAGTGTCCAACTCTGACCTGTGCGACATGATCAGCTGCACCCCCGTGATGCCGTGGCTTTAGTGTTTTTCAGAGCCGCTGGACAGAAGTGCTCTCCTCTGATCTGTCTCTAACCCGCCCTCTGCAGCCCCACTGTTCATTAACACACCCTTAATTAGACAAATGACGGCCGTTTGAACAGAACTACATGGAAAAATGTGGACCCTCAGGAAAGAAGGAGAAAAACAACAAAAAAAAAACAGAGCTGGTCTCTCCAGTTGTACACACAGAGCCATGGAGCCTGTACATGCTTTGTTTAACTGCGCTGTGTCTTTTCCCTTCTCTTTTTTCCCTCCCACATTTTGTCATTTTAGTAAATCAAAATGTCTCCAATTAAAATAGATGCATTGGTGAAAGTCCTGGCCATCCAATAAGAAAGCAGGTTTGACAACTCCTTTCAGACAGTTCTGACATTTGATTGGCCGTCAGTTTGGTGTAATCTTGCCCTGTGAAATCCAGCTCCTGACAGTTTGGGTTTGCAGCTGTGGGAAGATGGTGAGGATCATTTTGGACGTCATCTGTGGTTCTTTCGGGACATGAAGTGTGTGTGTGTGTGTGTGTTTTTGCGAAGTGTGTGATGCGTGTGTGTGTGTGTTTGAAGCATGGGTGGTGGATCAGGGTGTGGAAATACTTTATTTAGCTTTGGGAAAGGCGTTTGTGAGAAAAAGAGAGAGGCGGCACCCATCAGCAGTCTGTGATGGCTCTAGACATCTCATCGTTTCACCTCTTCTCTCTGCAGGCGTTTTAGACACACACACATACACACACACACACGCACACACACACAGCAGGTCCACCTAATTCAGATTCCCACAGTACTGTGGCTGTGTGTGTGTGTGTGAGAAAGAACGAGAGATAAAAGAAAGAGGGGGAAAGAAAGAGAGAGATAAAAACATAAACCCATAGGATCGAGTTCAGAGTAACGATCTGCAGCGCTTTTATGAGTGACTCTTTTACGATTTATCATTTCTCTTTTTTATCCATCTCTTCATCCACTCTCTATCCAACTCTGTTCTCTCTCTCTCTCTCTCTCTCTCTCTCTCTCTCTCTCTCTCTCTCTCTCTGCTTTTCACCACAGGCTTGTTTCATATCTATGGTGAACTTGTGTTCAGTGAGGCACTATGGAATCAGCTTATATACCTAGCACATGCGCGCACGTGCGCACACACACACACACACACACACGTGCACACACACACAGAGTCATTCATGCACACCTGACCATTTTCACCCTCATCCCTCTGTTCCTGAGAACACTGCCATCTGTTCCCTTCTTCTCAGGGCTTTCACTCCACTCTTTTTCCTCCACTCATTCTATCCTTGCCTCTCCTCCCCTAACATCCTCTGCTCTCGCTCTCTTCCTCTCTCTCTCCCTTGCTCTCTATTCCTCTCTCTCTCCCTCTCTTTCTGCTATCCTTTTTTCCCTGTAAACTGATAGCCCTGTTTGGCAGGCCTCCAGCCCATCTTTCATGCCGTGTGTGTGCGTGTGTGTGTGTTTCTCTCTCTGGCTGCAGAATGACAGTCCTCAGGGGGATGTAGTTTAGTGTTGGTGCAGATTAAGAGGATCTATTTTCCCACTACGTTTTAAAGCTTTGCCTCAAGATGCAACACTATTCCACCTTCATTATTCTACCCTGGACTACATTTATTAACAGGCCAATTTCTCCTCAGCAATCCCTATCTCCCTTCCGCTCTCTCTTTCCTCTCCCTCACTACCACCCCCCACCCCCTTCTCTCCCTTCCCTCCCTCCCTACTCTCTCTCTTTCTGTCTCACATAAACACACACATACACACACGCACACACACATCCATACACACCCTTGCTTGCTGAGAAGCACTGATGCACTACCTCAGTCCCACGCGGTGGGCCCTGGGGGTGCCTGTCAATCAAATGTTGATCACCATGGTAACTGTCAGATGGCCCAGCATGTGAAAAGAAGCTGGTCCTGTCCTTTCCATATGCACACACACACACACGCACCCCTACACCTGTGTTTTTTTTTTTAATACACACGCACTTACGCACGCACACTCACACCGTCCCTCTCTCTGATGTTTTAATGTGTGTGTTCATGTGATGAGATCACAGACAGAGATTATGAGATATAAAATGATATCATCCACAGAGACACACACACACACACACAGATACAGAGTAATAAATGAATTTATACACTCTTGAGTGCTCTCAGACAATGGAACTGGTCATGTGGACACTGAGGGTGCTCTCACAGTTTACATCATTTGTACTGTCTGAAATGTGTGTGTGTGTGTGTCTAGCCTGGTCCTGTAACACAGCTGTTGGTCTCTCTCTCCGTGTGTGTGTCTGCAGGTGAAGCGTGTACCAGTAGAGAGCTGCGGTCAGTACACTACATGCACTGAGTGTTTGGGCTCCCAGGATCCTCACTGTGGCTGGTGTGTCCTTCACAATGTGTGAGTAAACGCCACCTTTAAACTTCTCACACACACACACACACACACACAGATTCATTGCAAGTAGGAAACACATGAAAAACAGAAGTACAGACTAATAGTATATTGACCAATGCTGACTAATACAAACTCCCAGTCTAACCGGAATAGTGTTGGCATTTCCTGTCCTGGCTTGGCTGCCCGTGCCAGCTAGGTAGTGACTGGCAGGGAGGGAAAGTAGTGGTGTTTCCTCAGACAAATGAACAGGCCCCCCCCCCCTTCCACAGCTCAGCGCCGACTGCCCGAGGTTGGCTGAATGTCTGCTTACTGACCTCCGCCAAATGTGTTAACATCGCTCGACAAAACTGCACAAGGCTTATTCTCAAATCAATGCAGTGTCTGGCATGAGTCGCACAAAGCGTCTGTTAGCTCCGTTCACCTCAGCTACGCTGACTGTAGTACCCATGGGAAACACACAACCTCACAGTCAGAGAGATCAGCAAAATCAACACGAACCAGACAGTCAGAGAGATCAGCAAAATCAACATGAACCTCACAGTCAGAGAGATCAGCAAAATCAACACGAACCTCACAGTCAGAGAGATCAGCAAAATCAACACGAACCTCACAGTCAGAGAGATCAGCAAAATCAACACGAACCTCACAGTCAGAGAGATCAGCAAAATCAACACGAACCTCAGTCAGAGAGATCAGCAAAATCAACACGAACCTCAGTCAGAGAGATCAGCAAAATCAACACGAACCTCACAGTCAGAGAGATCAGCAAAATCAACACGAACCTCACAGTCAGAGAGATCAGCAAAATCAACACAAACTTCACAGTCAGAGAGATCAGCAAAATCAACATGAACCTCACAGTCAGAGAGATCAGCAAAATCAACACGAACCTCACAGTCAGAGAGATCAGCAAAATCAACACGAACCTCACAGTCAGAGAGATCAGCAAAATCAACACGAACCTCACAGTCAGAGAGATCAGCAAAATCAACACGAACCTCAGTCAGAGAGATCAGCAAAATCAACGCGAAGAGGAGAGTCTTCTAAAGAAGAGAAATTTGGGATTTCTTGGATATTTTTTAATAGGTAGAAAAGAGAGTGTGTGTGCGTGTGTGTGTGTGTACCAAAAATAATATTCCGTGGAGGTTACAAGACAAAAGTGAATGTAGGAAATGTTAATTAAAATTCTCCCTCCAAAACACGCGAAAGAGGGAGGAGAAAAAAAAAACCTGTTGTTGATCTTTCAATCTGGCTGCGAGGGAGAAAATTAACATGTTTTTTAATTGAGGGCACGAAAAAGTGGCAATGCTATGCAATCAAGATCAGCTGCCGTGGCAA
>NC_044500.1:25774557-25819557 GCF_902362185.1 Chanos chanos | reverse complement strand
GGGACAGAATAGCTATTTTAATATGAAAGGATTAAAATTAAAGAGTAAGAGAGCGAAAAAGAAAAGAAAAGAAAGGGAGGGGGAGCTCTACTTCCAGCGTGTGAGGCTTATGCTGATGAAGGATCAAGGAGGCTGATTTAAAAAAGACACCCCCCCCCCCCCACCCCCCATCACTTTGCAGAGCCCCCGGGCAGCAGGGAAGAGAGCTCAGTGTGCAGGCGTTTAATGGGGTGGGGGGGGGGGGGGTTCAGAGGGACCTACTGAAATTAACCCCCTACTTTACCTTCCACAGCGAAGAGAAGAGGGTGAGGTGAGAGAGGAGAGGATGGTTGAGTGGAAGGGGCTTAACTCAGGACTCTGGGTGGGCTGGAAAACTCGTGAATTAAAGCCCAATGCAGAGGGATGAGATTTAAAAACCTTTTCTACTCTTCAGTCATTTTACCTCGCTCTCTGAATGTGGGCAGTAAATGTGAATGTCATGACCCAAAGCAGTGGAGACAAGAACAAATTCTCTCTCTCTTTTTCGGTGTATGTGATACTAAGGTGTTTGTATGTAAAGCCCCTTTCACACATGCACTGCAACCTTAAAATAATCAGGATTCTGGAGGGGCTGTATGTGCGAATAAAAAAGTCCAAATGAGTCGACTCGGATTCTAAACGGATTTTATTCTACCGGTCCCCTCGTACAAACTCTGTTTTCTCTTCGTTTGGGTCCATGTGTGAATAGAGTGGTTTATAATCTGGAGTATGCACAGCAAGCAAGTGGGCGTGTTGATGCCGTTTGTAACATGCGACTGGCGTGAAACCAGAAGAATACAAACATCCGAAGATGAAGAAGAAGGGTCATTTACATGAAGAAGCCAATGAAAATGTCTAACTGAAGAGACGAAGAGATTCGAGAACTTCTGTCGGTAAGGGCTGACGCCGAAATCGCCAGACAAAAGTCAGTAGCCTCGTCTGCTTTTTTCGATTTGTTGTAAACAAAACACTGCGATTTTCGCAGAGTACTTTTTGCGTCATGTCCTGCCTCCTGCCTGCTCTACCAAGGCGCCACCCCCTGTCCAAACCAAACGGAGTCTTTCGAGGATGTGTGAATGTGTCTGACTCGGATTATCTGCTGCTGTGTGCCGCATGTGTGAAAGGGCAACTTTGGACATAATGCGAGCCTGATTCTGTGGTTATAGTCCGTAGTGCATATGTGAAAGAGAACTCAGGCTGTGTGTGTGTGTGTGTGTAAGAGAGGAAATCCTGGATGTGTGTGTGTGTAAGAGAGGAAACCCGTGCTGTCTACCTGGAGAGACTGGGAGTTCCCCATGGGTCACGTTTACGTCTCCTGCCTTCTGGACACTCCCTTAATTCTGTCTCCCACAGAAACCCCACTCCCCAGCCCTGCTCTCTGATTGGCTGCCTTACCAGATTAGACTCCTCTCTGGAGAGGCCAGTATTAACAAGCTGACAAATGGTACCTCTATGGGAGACCAGTCCGCAAAGCCAAACACACACACACACACACAGCCAAAACAAAGCCTTAATACCCTTCATTGGTATGGTTTGATGAAAAGCTCTCTCTCTCTTCCCCTCTCTTTGTGTGCTGTTAGGTTGGATTAGTGAAGCTCTTATTTCCTTAACCACCATTTTTCAGCAGTAAATCGACAGTTTCTCTCGTCGCTTACAGCCGATCGCTCATTAAGAGGATCGGCTGATTAAATTATACGTCAGGCTGCCTCAGTGTCTAAACGATTGCTTAATGTCTGAGGCGAACAAATGGCCAGGCTGGAAATTGATTAATTGAAATGAATCACCGCGTGTTTCTCGGGCCGATTCCTCTCTGATTGTTGCGTTTATGGAGATTAAGGACGTATTACCTGCGTCTGATCAGCGGCATTGTTTTTCATGCTGTCCGTGTGAGATAATGTGGCGTTTCCATATACCTGCCGTTTTCCTCGCACAGGATCGCGGGTGACAGCAGGAGTCTCTTCTTCTCCCCATCTTCCTCTCTCCTCTCTCTCCTCTCACTCTTTAAGCTTCTGTTATTCTCTCTCTTTCCCTCTCTCTCCTCTCACTCTTTAAGCTTCTGTTATTCTCTCTCTTTCCCTCTCTCTCCTCTCTGCCCTGTCATCACTCTATTTCTGTTGGTATAGCCATTAAACCCTCTCTCTCTTAATGAAAGCTCATCTTTGTGCAGGGATGAAAGACCAGCTTCGCACAAAGCTAGGGTTTTGAAAAGATAGAGATGAGAGTGAGGGAGAGGACACAAAAAGGTCAGTGATAGAAAGAGAAAAAAAACACAACAGAAAGAGAGAAGTGACTTTACAGGCTTGTCTCTCGACCCTTTTGGTCTGTGATTCTTTGTTTGTCTAAAGGCACATCTCAGCTCCGAAAGTCTTCATTTTTTGTGTTAGTTGTGTGTATTCCTGCTTTGACTGTTCCACTTGACTCAGTTCTGTGATGTTCCGTTTGACTGGACTATTTCGGTCAGTTCTGTGATGATGTTTTGTTTGACTGAAACTGTCCACTCAAACAAAACAACATCACAGAACTGACCGAAATAGTCCAGTCATTTCTGTTGTTTTGTTTAACTGGACCGTTTTGGTCAGTTCTCTTATGAGTCTCTGTCCATCCACAGGTGCTTGGCGTGTGTAAACGGCTCTTTCCCCTGTCATTGGTGTAAATATCGTCACATGTGCACACAGAATGCCAATGACTGCTCTTTCCAAGAGGGGCGTGTCAACATGTCAGAGGTAAGATATGCATCTAGACACACGCGCGCGCGCGCGCACACACACACACTCACAGATACAAAGTGCCCAGTATGCCGGCTTTGCTGATGTGCAGACACACTCACGCTATCCACAAAACACACATACAGACACACGCGCACAAACACACACACTTACACACCTGCTCACCCATTGTATGCTCAATTCCTGGGAGCGTTATAACAAAAGTAAAGAATGACAAACTAAGTCTAACACTGACCAAAAAACACACCGATGTCCTGGTGTTTAATAGTGGGCACTGGTTTGGCTAGGCGTCCCCAGTACAATAGTTTGCATTCAGTAAAATGTCCACTTAAGTTAGCAAAAACAAGTACATGTGACCACTTTGTATCACACACACACACACACACCGGGAGAAAGCTACAGACACACACTCTGAAGAGTAAAGAATTGTAATATATATGGATGTTGTAATAGCATAAAACTGATGGTGACCACAGAAATAATTGCTTCACATGTCTTAAGCATGTAGTGTTAATGTGGCCAAACCAGAACGCACACACACACACACACACACGCGCGCCTCAGTGGCAGTGTTTAAAGCCGTGAGTGTAAATGAAGGGCTCCAGAGGGATGCTAATTTTGCTGATACTGAGCAGGCTCTAGGTGATATAAGCAGACGCAGCGTGTGAGTGTGTGTTATTGTTTGGCACGCAGCAGGTACTATTCCCTTATCTCTTTGGCTTAGTATGTGTCTCCTGATTGGCTGTTTTATATGCATGGCTG
Organism: Chanos chanos; assembly: GCF_902362185.1. Taxonomy (NCBI): domain Eukaryota; kingdom Metazoa; phylum Chordata; class Actinopteri; order Gonorynchiformes; family Chanidae; genus Chanos; species Chanos chanos. The sequence continues at coordinate 25,816,051 of NC_044500.1, read as the reverse complement.
TTGTTAACTAGTCAGACAGAAGAAAAACCCTTTTATCCATTTTTTTTTGGGGTGGGGGGTGTTCTCCTGCTGGCGTTGTTTAAACCCTGATTGCATGACATGCGAGGGCCTTCACAACCAAGCATACACACACACACACACACACACACACACACACACACAGGCAGACACCCGCTCACTCGTTTAACCACACAAAATGACACACACTGAAGAGCAGGATCAAGCAGACAAACTGAGCTATAAACACACCCATACACACACACACACACACAGAACAAAACATCACACAATCAATGCTGAACAAATCAAGAAACACTTTTCACACACACGCACGCACGCACACGCACACACACACACACACACGGGTAGTAAGTGGCTGTATGGTGATGAGAGTGGAGATGGAGAGGCAGAGGTCTGGGGTATTTTGACATTTTGTAGATTAATGTTCTGTCAGAGCAGAGAGAGCTCGCCTGTGTCATCACACAGAAGGTACACTGGCCACATGCTCCCCAAGTTAATCCATCATACACACACACACACTCGCTCTCTCACACCCTCACATACTGACACAGTCACACGCACACACACACGCGCACACACACACACACTTGTCATCTTGGGCCCCTGCTGTGATTTCCATTTGTTCCAGTCCTCGCGGCGACAGAGTCAAACTGATTCCCATTGGCCACAGTCTCCATAACCCCTCCCTCCCTAATCCCCAGTGAACATGTGTTAGCTTTAATGATCGGGAAGGGGTGTGTGTGTGTGTGTGTGTGTGTGTGAATACATAAATCAAATTGCAAACTCAGGGCAGTCAAGGCATAATTAAAAGAATGATATAAAATCCTAAGCATGCTAATAATGTGTGTTATAAACATACTTATTAAAAAAAATCACTGTGTATATGGTAAATGACGTCAGTATAAAAAAAAGAAAAGAAAAACCCAAAGAAAAAAAAAGAGGTCACGTATGATTTAAACAGGCTTAGTCACGTGTATTATGGATTCAGGGACGTTTTATCCAGCATATGAAAAATCACTCATGTCTTGGCTGTCTCTGCATATCTCTGGCCTTCAGTCTGCCTTTTACCACTCTCAGGGCTTTACTCGCACGGAAGATGCATGCTAGACAAACCACGAAAAGGTGTGTGTGCTTGTTTGTTTATTTGTTTTTCACTCTTCATTTTGATAAATGCTCTTTAAATGGATCTATGTGGGAACCTCCTCACAAGTATGTTTGTCAATGTCCTGCCCACGCCCTCAAACCCCCCCCCCCCCTCCTCTGGTTACCTTGACAACTCAGAAGGCTCCCTATCAACAAAGAGTAGAGTAGGCTGTGTGCTATGGCCTCTTTTCTGATTGGTTGAGATGAACCTTCTTCATCGCTGGACCTTGGCACTGCCAGAGAAATGTGGGTGGGGTGAAATGAGAAGATGAAATGCGTTTTTTTTTAAAGAGTATTTGCACAGGAGAATGAGAAAAATAGGTGGAAAAAGTCAGGCGGTCACCGGTTGTAATGAATGACATTTAGAAATCAAATTTTCATAAATCAACACGCAACCAACAGTTAGCATCACAGAGAGGAGATTGACAGGTGGCATGACAGAAAGCGAGAGAGAGAATAATCACAGACTGTTGTCTTTCCATGCTCTGTGTTGTATGTTTCTAAGCCTGACTGGTTGGTGTTTTTGCCTGAGACCGGAACCTTCTCCCTCATCTGAGAGATCCAACATTTTGTGACTATCCCTCTCTCTGTCGTTTTTAACGTGGCCTTGAAAGCCAATTCTTTTGTGATTTCTTTTGAAAATGCTTTCAAGAATAATATCTGCCATGTTGGTTTTGAAATGAAAATAGCAGCTAGGACTGTTTGTACACAAAGCAATGAGTGGGTCAGTCAACAGGACAATGAGTGTGCCGCGTAACCGTGTTTCACTGAGAAGAGAGAGTGAACTCCACTCTGGATGTTCTTGACTTCTCTGCCTTCTGACGCACCAACAAAAAACTTACTCTGAATGTTCTGGAACATGCCCCCCCCCCCCCTCCCCCGCACACTGGATAGAAAAACTCGTAAATTACCCACTGGAAAAGAGATATTTTACTGTTTTTCTGGGTTGATTGGGGATTTTGTGAAGTCATGCAGTTAGTCTTCTGAAAAGACACGGCCATGTATTGTTTTATTGTTACTGGGTTTTTTTTTCATTCGCTGAAAGAGAGAAGGGGAGGGACAGAGGTGGAGTGGAGTGAGTGAGGCTGTGTGTAAAGGTATAAAGCCTATGTGTGGAGTATAACACAGCTGGTCTGGAGTGTGTGACAGACGTGTGAGCCATAAACCCCTGGCATGGTTTGTTTACGCTGGCAATGAGACGAGTAAGGCACTGCCAATGCACACACACATATGCGCACACGTACACACACACACACACACACACACACACACACACACACACACTCTTTTACCCTGTACACAGGCATATGAATACACTCACATGCTGTAGATAAGTTTCTGAAAACACACACACATCCGGCTGTGTGTGTGTGTGTGTGGGTGTGGAGTAGAATGAAGGGAAGGAGAAATGAAGAGAGGGATGATACCCCCTGTGGAGATGTGTGTGTGAGTGTGTCTCAGTCTTATCTGAGAGAAGCAGAACTGACACAGAAGGGCCAGAGGGCAGGCAGGCAAAAAGAGCAGGATGGAGGATGGGTGGAGAGAAGGATAGGTGGATGGGCAGAGCAGGATGGAGGATGGGTGGAGAGAAGGATAGGTGGATGGGCAGAGTGCGTCACTTTCTTCCTCCTCGTGTGTGCATCTACAAGGAGTGTCTTCTTTTTCTCTACATTCCCCTTTCTTTCCCTCTCTCCTGTGCTTTCCCAGGTCCTGCCTACATTCTTCTCCTCTCCTCTCCTCTCCTCTCCTCCTTTGTCCTGTTGTGTCCTCATACACCACACTCTTCAGTCTCATTAAGTTCGTTATTCCTCTCGTCCATAATCATTAAATCTGCGTCTGTTTTAACAATAAGAGAACAATGATTTCCAGCACAGATTTGTCTTATTATGGCTAATTAAGCACTTCATCAAAATGACAGGTACATACCTCTCTTTCTTTCTCTTTCTCTGTCTCTGTCTCTCTCTCTCTCTCTCTCTCACTGTCAGAGAGAGAGAGAGAGAGAGAGAGAAGAGGGGAAAAAGGGGAAAAGCAGAGAGAGAGAGAAGAGGGGAAAAAGGGGAAAAGCAGAGAGAGAGAAAAGAGGGGGAAAAAGGGGAAAAGCAGAGAGAGAGAGAGAGACAAGAGGGGAAAAAGGGGAAAAGCAGAGAGAGAGAGAGAAGAGGGGAAAAGCAGAGAGAGAGAGAAGAGGGGAAAAAGGGGGAAAGCAGAGAGAGAGAGAGAGAGAAGAGGGGGAAGAGGGGAAAAGCAGAGAGAGAGAAGAGACGATGCTACACCCACGTTCCTCTCTTCCCTTTGGAATCTCTGCCTTTTTTTCCAGAGCTCACAAGACTACAGAGAGAAGGCGAAAAGCCCTAATCGAGTCCAGATGTGAGCATGGACTGAGCAAAAACAACTCGGTTTACATTATTGCTCTGACGACATTTATTTTCCAAATGTTCTGGCTTAAGTCTGGCCTGTACCAGAGGGACGAAGACACAAGAGAGGGAGAGAGCGAGAAGAGAAGAGGAGTATGAAAGTCGCTGTTAAGAAAGCTCTTTGCTCTAAGCCATTTGGACTGTGACCATTCTTACAAATGCTGAACACGGTATAGAATGGGGTGAAGAGGGCAATGTCTGGTGGATAGGGAAGAAAAACATACCAGAGCATTCATCCACCCCTAATGTAGCTGGTTGGACCAGAACCAGAACATAACAGTTTGCTGACAATCCCTTCCCCCGCTGTGGAGTGATTTACACCACGTGAAGGTCATAAGACTGCAAAACAAGTACTGAGAATGTTCCGGAGCATTCCAGAACATTCCGACTCGAGGGGGCAGGAGGAGTGTGCTTTAGCGAAGATCTAATCACCAGAATTGGAACTTAATAATGTCCATTTTCACAAGGTCTCCTTTCAATTTGCACATTCTCTTCCTTCGCTTCCAGTGAGATCGGAAAGTGCCACCCTGACCCGGGTTTTTCCACACGTCTCTGCTCTCATGGACAGGAGAGAGGACTGGTAGAGTGGGATGATAAAGCACTCCTGGAGCATACACACTCGCCGCTGATCTGAATCTGTGCTGTGAAAGCACCCGTCTCAGCTTTTGTGTTTTCTCTTCTGTCTGTCTTTTATCTCGTTTCTTCTCCCCATCACTCTCTTCCTGTAATCATGCAGTCATTCCCAGAGGAGTTTTCTCTCTCTCTCTCTCTCTCTCTCCCTCTCCCTCTCCCTCTCTCTCTCTTTCTCTGTCTGCCCACCTCTTTCCTGAAACTACAAAAGGGAGTAAGTGTGAGAGAGAGAGAGAAAGGGAGCAAAAGATGGACAGAAATCAGAAATGGAGATGAAAAACAATGCAGGGAGGAGTGAAAAGAGGAAAAAACAGATGTGAGAACTGGGAATGGGAGAAAATTTAAAAAAAAAGAAGAAAAGAAAAGAAAAAATGTTGGGAAGAACTAGGTGGACAAACCACAAATTAACGGAGCTGTCTTAGTGTTTCTGGACAACAGTGGTTGTCATGGCAGCTGATCTCCACCGTATTGCAACCATCTTGTCTCAGCCTCCAATCAGGCCTTCACATGACCTGTCATGTCATTCTTGATTCTCTCTCCTCTTCCCATGATGCCTTTCTCCCAGAGCATTTTCTCTCTACCAGTTTACCCAGTAGGGACTGGGTGTTTGTAGACATTCCAATAAACAAGGTCAATATCACACCCATTCAGAGGGAAGAACTGCTTCACTGAGGTCTCCTACAGCTCTGCTTTTGTACACACACACACACACACACACACACACACATATATATATATAGGGAGGGAGACAGTGTAGACCTGACCTTCTGTCTTCTCCTTCCCCCTCCATTCCTCTCTTCTTCTGTCGATTGCTCACAGTTCATCGTGTCCGTTCTCTCGCCCTCGCCCTCTCTCTCTCTCTCTCTCTCTCTCTCTCTCTCTCTCTTTATCTCTCACTTGCTCTCTCTTTCACTCTCTCAGTGCAGTGGATATTTTGGGTGACAGACTATCTCCAATCCTCAGGTTTAATTATTCAAAGTGGATTAAATCTGCACTTCCAGCTGCCTGGGCTCCTTACCTAATGGACACCAGCAATGAATACTGCATCTCAGAGACAGAGAGAGAGAGAGAGAATTGAATTGATGAATTACATTGTATCAGTCTGATTGTGTGCCTTTCTCTCTCTCTCTCTCTCTGGTTGTTAGTCACATGATGGGTGTGGTGAGGATGGGGATCGGTCCATAGCTTTTTTGGTATGAGTTCTGTCATTGTGACCAGGCGTGTGTCTGAGTTATTAATAGCGTAACTGTGTCATCAGGAGGCATTTCCATTTGAACGCTGTTATTAAATTAGTGGAGTCATATCTGGGGCCTGGCGCCCAATCGTCACATTAAACATTTGTGCTTTGGCTCATTACGCTGATTTACCCCTATCACTTCCCACCGCTGCTTAATTGTCTAAAACTTTGGGCCGTAATTTTGTAGGTATGGTGGTAAGGTGTGGATAATTAGGTTTGAGCCGTTCGTTTGTGACGTGGTAAATGTCTGATTGTGTTACCTGAATGAATATACCAGCTTTCTCCTCATGTCTGACAGTTTCTGCATTGGGGTGTCTTTAAGCAGTGGGCAGTAGTTTTTGGGTTTTGGGCTATAGTTTGTAACCATGGGGGATGTTGCAGTGTGTAAAGACTGGGTCTTAGTTTAACGATATACTCTGTCCCTCGTGGTTTAAAAGATACATTTATTTTCTTGCCTGTCATACATGCCAAGTTTTTAGTTTCTCCTTTCTCTTTTCAGCTCTTTCTTAGGACTTTTCTCTCTGTCTCTCTCTCTCTCTCTCTCTCTCTCTCTCTGAGGAGGTCCCAGCTTAATGAGCTTGTCTCAGCTGTTCTATCAAAGAGAACATGCCAGAAATAACACAAAGAGGGAGGAGAGAAAAAGAACGCACAAAAAGAAGCGAGTTCCTGGACGCTTTTTGTTTTTTCCTTCATTCATTTTCCTCAGAACCAGTCTTGTGTTATTACCATCTGTTAAGCTGACAGGTAGCTCTGTGTCTTTTCTTGGATATGACATCCACTGTGGACAGCGTGTGTGTGTGTAAATGTGCGTGTGTAAATGTGCGTGTGTAAATGTGCGTGTGTAAATGTGCGTGTGTCTGTGCGTGTGTGTTCCTGACAGGTCAGACAGTGCCTTGTCTCTGACTCTAATGTGTATAGTACAGAGTTTGATGACATCTTATGAGGCCTTGTTTGTCTGTGTGTGTCTCTCTGTGTGTGTGTGTATGTGTCTGTGTGTGTGTGTGTCTGTATGTGTTGCTGGCCTCAGCAGTAATTCTGTCAGCTGTGTTAAGGGTGTTTGCCAGGGTGGACTAGACCCTACATACACCTAAGTCTCAGCCAGAACTGGGAATCAACTGCCTCTCTGTCCTGTTCACTACCATTAATCATTCTGAGACATCTGAGCAGGGCTGGGCTTTCAGGTTTGCACTAGGCTGATGGTGTGTGTGTGGGGCCGTGCTTTAAACACATACATTTAAATTCAGGATTAGTGCTGCTCCTCTCCTCTTCTCTCCTCTCCTCTCCTCTCCTCTCCTCTCCTCTCCTCTCTCTTCCTCTGCTCCCTTTAGACTGGAGACACTTTGTTGTCAGAGATCTTTTAACATGTCAGATGTTTGGCCTCCCAGATAATCTAATGTCTTAATTTTCTTTCTTTCTCTCTCTCTCTCTTTCTCTTTCTCTCTGTCTCTCTTCTACTTTTCTTTTTTTGATGTTCTCTCTGTCTGTGTTATCTTATCTAAATTCCACACATCAGTTGTAAAAATTAATTATGGATGGGTGTATGCTTTAGAGTCATCAGCGTCCAAGCAGATGCTGTTTTATAAATGCATAATGTTTTTCTTTTCTCTCCTAAAAGGTTTTTCTTTTTTCTTCTTTTTTTTTTTAAATACCTTCTCCTCAGACAGTCTTCAAGTCCTGTTGTTCTATTCCTGCATTATTACTGGACTTGAACAGCAGTAAGAAGTTCAGCTCTCTCTGTCTGTCTCTCTCTCTCTCTCTCTCTGTCTCTCTCTCTCTCTCTCTCTCTCTCTCTCTGTCTGTCTCTCTCTCTCTCTGTCTGTCTCTCACTCTCTCTCTCTCAAACACGCTTGTCCATCTGTGTGAACAGCCCTACTTGACCCAAAACATTCTTATGTAAACCTACACACTCACACATACAGTTTCATACACACACACTCTCAAACACACTCAAACTCACACACAGACAGTGTTGTCACCGTATGATGTTGGAGATGAGATGATAGTGTTCTCATCTGATCTGAGCTGTTGACACATTTTTGGAATGTCATTTGGTATAAACCTACATCACTGTCTTATTTTCCTCCAGCCTGTTTTTCCCTCTCTTATTAGTTTGTCTCCAGTGATCATTCAGAGAAGATGCTTTGTTGTGTTGCGTTGTGTTGCACGTATGTGTGTGTGTGTGTGTGTGTACGTGTGTTTGGTAGAGAAAACAGTTACACAGAGACAGTCCCTCTGATTTTATCTACTTTGTGTTAGTGGATTTGAGAAGTCAAGACCTTTGAAACTTTAAGATGTTTTAAATGTCAGGTGTTAAGACCGCGTATTAAAACTGTTTGAGAGTACCGCAGTGGTCACCAGTGACCAAGGGCTATGTGGCTGCCAGGTAACAGTCAATTCAGTGGGCAGAATGATAACCATATCTGTTTTTACTGTGTTGTGATCAAACCGAACATCCATTCACATACAGTTCCGTGTCTCTCTCTTTGACACACACACACACACATGTGCACACAGCGCTGGATTTGAAGTGTCTGACTGGAGAATAGCAAAAGGAACCTTAGTAGCAGAATGAAAAATAAACTCCATCTATTTAACATCAAAGCAAAGCCCTGTGGATAGAGCAGAGACATTCTCATAACCTACACTGTACACCCCCCCCCCACACACACACACTCACTTTTCACTCCTAACCCATTCTCATAACCTACACTGTACATCCCCCCCCCCACACACACACACTCACTTTTCACTCCTAACCCATTCTCATAACCTACACTGTACACCCCCCCCCACACACACACACTCACTTTTCACTCCTAACCCATTCTCATAACCTACACTGTACACCCCCCCCCCCCCCAATCTCCACTCCCAACCCATTCTCACAATCTGTCGCAAATGAATGATGTTCTTTCACTTTACTCTCTCCATTTTTCCCTTTTCTCTCTCTCTCTCTCTCTGTCTCTATCTCTCTCTATAAGCTGGCCGGCAGGTCCCTTGGCCCTAGAGGGATGTGTGAGCAGCTGGTTTTAGACTGCGTTTGATGTTCTGACTGTAATAATGCAGTATTACAGATAGATTTGACAGGAAAATGTCATTAAGGAGATGGAGTGTCAGATACAGCTCTGTGCCTTCCTACCCAAACAGTCAACATTTAGCGCTCTCAAGTGTTACCTAAACATCATCAAATCCCTAAAACACTCAGACACAGAGAGAGGGAGAAAGCATGTAGATGTGACTGCAGTAGAGACAGAGAGAAAGCATGTAGATGTGATTGCAGTAGAGAGAGAGAGAGAGAGAGAGAGAGAGAGAGAGAGAAGCATGTAGATGTGATTGCAGTAGAAAGAGAGAGAGAGAGGAGCATGTAGATGTGATTGTAGTAGCGTGAGAGAGAGAGAGAGAGAGAGAAAGCGAAAGCATGTAGATGTGATTGCAGTAGAGAGAGAGAGAGACAAAGAGAGAGAGAGAGAGAGAGGAGCATGTAGATGTGATTGCAGTAGAGAGAGAGAAGCATGTAGATGTGATTGTAGTAGAGTGAGAGAGAGAGAGAGAGAGAGAAAGCATGTAGATGTGATTGTAGTAGAGAGAGAGGGAGAGAGAGAGAGATACCCCCTTTTCCACTGCCGCGGTGCCGGTGCCTATTCGAGCACCGGGGCCACGCTTTTCCACTGACAAAATACTGGTGCCGGAGCCAAAAAGATGGCACCGGCACGGCACCACAGAATTGCTGGTCCCAGAAGTTGGAACCGCTGACGTCAGAGGCTATAAAAATAAAAACCACGCGAGAACCAATCAGTTCAGCGTTTGATGTGTTTGGTACGTGACGTTCCCTAGAGAGGCGGGAGTAACAAAAAACATCTGACCAAGTAGCGGTAGGCTAAAGGATATTTGTAGCATGAAAATATGTATATGATTAAAAGATGTATGAGCAACAATTTGTGTCTACATCAATGAACATAGTCGGACCCAGAGTGGTAGAAAAAGACACTCTCACTCTCTCGGCTCTGGCTGGTGCAAATAAACCACTGCAGACCTTCATTTAAACACTCGTTTTAACTTTTGAGCTAGGTGACAGACTTACTATTTTCATGAATTTTGCCACCAGAGCGAAAAGTTATAGGACAAAATTCGTGAGGTGTTTCGCTGTGTTGAAGCCTAGCGTAAAAGTAAATTTATAAAAAGCAAGCAGATGCGTTCTGTCTGACATTATTTTTTCCCCACGGAAATTACCCAAACTTTCGCTATGTAGCGTTCAGTTCCCAAACCAGTGGAAATGCAGGCCGGTGGCTCCGCACCGGCACCGGCACCGGCACCGTCCTAGTGGAAAAGAGCTAAGAGAGAGAGAGAAGCATGTAGATGTGATTGTAGTAGAGAGAGGGAATGGTTGGTTTGGTTGTAGTAGAGAGAGAGAGAGAGAGAGAGAGAGAGAGTGAGAGAGAGAGAGAGAGAGAGAGAAGCATGTTGATGTGATTGTAGTAGTAGAGAGAGAGAGAGAGAAGCATGTAGATGTGATTGTAGTAGAGAGAGAGAGAGAGAAGCATGTAGATGTGATTGTAGTAGAGAGAGAGAGAAGCATGTAGATGTGATTGTAGTAGAGAGAGAGAGAGAGAGAGAGAAGCATGTAGATGTGATTGTAGTAGAGAGAGAGAGAGAGAGAGAGAGAGAGAGAGAGAGAGAAGCATGTAGATGTGATTGTAATAGAGAGAGAGAGAGGAGCATGACGATGTGATTGCAGTAGCAGTGTCAGTGGCTTCAGACTTCAGAGACTCAAGACTCAGCTCAGGGGTTCCTTGTTATTATTTTTGTTGTTTGTTTTTATTTTTCACTTCCGCCAAGAAGGTTATGCTTTCGGTGCGGTTTGTTGGTTTGTTTGTTGATTTGCCGGTCTGTTTGTCAGCGGGATTACGGAAAAACTACTGGGTAGATTTTCATGAAACTTGGTGGAAGGGTGTAGCTTGGGCCAAGGAAGAATCCATTAAATTTTGGAGTGGATCTGAGCCATGGGGTGGATCCACGTATTATTTTCCACTTTCATTAACGTTGCGAGACTTGACAAAGATGAACTGAATTTGTCACACATGCGCTAACCGGTCGTAATTACAGTTAATGGTGTGCTGCCACTAAACATACAACAAAACATAACAGCCACCTCAAACATCACTGTAGAAACAAGTGCAGCAGGTATGTAAGAAAAAGGCAATGTCTAAATTATCCTAATTGTTTTTTCCAAGTTGAGATGACCAAAATAAGCCTTTTTAAAGGTTGTTGTGGGCTTTCATAACACGTGCATAATCGCTAATCGTTTCTTACATTAAATTAGCTTTCACAATCATACATTAGGATTTTTTTGGTTCTAATGGTTTTGGAAATATGTCCAGATATATATAGTGGTTGCGGCTGCAGATTTGAATGTCATAGAAGAGTGGACTATTGGCCTTGGTGGAGGTCTGCGCTCTCCCAGTGCCCTTCTAGTTTTCCTTTTGTTTTTGACACATTATCTCCTCGCAGGAGTCTGTGGGCAATTTGCTACCTCCACTGTCAAAGATGGAACCATATGCAAAACACTGTTCTCCTTACTTCTGCTCTCTCTCTATCTCGCGCTCTCTCTCTCTCTCTCTCTGTCTCTCTCACTCTCTCTGTCTCTCTCACTCTCTCTCTCTCTCCTCCACCCCCCCCCCCTCTCAGTTCTCAGTAGTGAAGTTCTCTGTCATGCCCATGGTCTGTGTTTTCACTTTTTAATCCATTATCTGCCATCAATCACGCCCTAATCTGCCAGAGCTCGGCAATGTAAGCCAATCAGCAAACACACAGATGACTGAATAAGCCAATCGGCAAACACACAGATGACTGTATAAGACAATCGGCAAACACACAGATGACTGTATAAGCTAATCGGCAAACACACAGATGTTTGTTGGCTTAGGGCGAAACTGTTGCTTTGTGGGTTCACTGTTAAACTGAGGTGAATCCACTGGATTCAGTGCAGCCGTGTTTGTGGAGTTATTTGTATGTGTCTGTGTGTGTGTGTGTGTTTGTGTGTGAGGCCAGATTTGCCCCATTACTTTGGTTTGTGTCAAGCAACATTTCAAGCAACGTCTCAACCCTTCTCTGACACACCTTTTATGTCTTCAGTCCTGTTCAATATAACACACTCACATGTATATGTGTGTGTGTGTGTGTGTGTGTGTGTATATATGTGTGTGTGTGTGTGCACACACGTGTTTATTTATATACACATTATGTTTCTCCATTTTCTCTCTGTGTTACACCCACTTTTGGAATCGCTGACATCAAGAAATAATTTCTTCAGGTTTTCGTTTGCAGTGCATTGAACAGTTGTGGATTTCATTTTATTTTATTTGTATTTTATTTGTCTACCTATTTAATTATCCTGTCCTGAGCATGCATGATGACAGTATAGCAAGAAACTTCAATCTTTCTCTGTCTGTCTGTCCCTCTCTCTCTCTCTGGTGTGCTGGGCAGAGTGATTTCAGTGGTGAACAGGGACAGTTCCACCCACTGCTCATTAGCTCTTATATTGCTGTCTGTGTTTAGTTGGCTCAGCACAGCCTGCTCTACTGCCAAAATGGCCATAATGGCTTCATTTAGATATTTATCCCCTACCCCCTCAAAACACGTGCGCACACACATACACACACATACACACACACACACACACACACACACTTGTAAGAGTGGTGAGCCAGTACATGGGCTGTGTCCAGATGAAGTAATTCCGGGACTCATCTCTTTGTCAGATTGTTGTGAACCAAGACCAACTCCACCCTCTAGGAAATGAGATCCTTTTAAATGACTCATTTCTCAAGGTTTTAATCAGTTAAACATTTTTATTCCTGTTTTTTTTTTTTCACCTTGGTCAGAGGTCCTGTTTTGTACACATGGAGGTTTCCTTCCTCAACCGTCTCTCAGTCTTGTCAGAGTCAGTTCATCTGTTCATTTGTCACCAAATTATCAAAAGAGCAAAGTGTTTCCTGGAAGAAAAAAAACAAAAAACAGAGAAACCTTATGTCTCTCTCTCTCTCTCTCTCTCTCTCTCTCTCTCTCTCTCTCTCAGGAGTGCCCTCAGATTCTGTCCTCTACCCAGATCTACATCCCGGTGGGGGTGACCAAGCCCATCACGCTGGCAGCCCGGAACCTTCCGCAGCCCCAGTCTGGCCAGAGGAACTATGAGTGCATCTTTCACATCCAGGGAGAGATCCTCAGTGTCACAGCTCTCCGATTCAACAGCTCCAGCATCCAGTGCCAGAAGACCACTGTAAGTACTGGCACAGGCATACACACACACACACGTACACACGTGCTCACACACGCATGTGTACACACTCACGCACTTTCTCACACACACCTGCAGCAAACATGGTCACACATGCACACACATGCTCACATACACACATACATGCTCACACACATGCTCACACATTCGCACCCACACGTGCAAACGCTCATGCACACAGACGGACGTTCACATGCACACTCATGTACACACACGCGCAAACATGGTCACACACACACACACACACACACACACACACACACAGTGCCACTATTGCAAGACCCAGTAGCACCAGTATAGAAGTAAAACCATAGTGAATACAGGCATATGCATACACACACACATGCATACACACACACATGCTTACACACATTCACACACACTCTTCTCATTGTAGAGTACTATTCAGTAACAATACTGTCACTGAATGTAGCTCAGCCTGATCCTCACACATGGTCCTCCTAAAGGGAAGACCCAGCACTCTGTGTTAAGGGTCATTATGATTGACACATTCTGTCAACTGGATTTGAATGTACTTCCTATAAGTCTCTGTGAATAAAGATGCAAAAATACCAAATGGGGAAAAAACACAACTGCAACTGATCAAGCATATGTAACATCTCAGATTACTATGGTACTATGGGAATTTAAGAAGATCGTTAATTACTGGCAGGAAAACAGACATACAGGATGTATGTGTGTGTCTCTCTCTCTCTCTCTGTCTGTTTAAATCCATATTGCTGAGGTGACGTGGTTAAGTCATTTGACCCTGGTGTGTTTTGCTGGTTCCTGTAAATGGGGTCATATTGAAGTGACTGAGTGAGGCAGGAGGTTGTTATTGCTCTGATAGATCTGAATGCCACAGCCCAGGGAAGGTTAACCTATCATTACAGCACTCAATACACTCCACAGCTCAGAGTCAACACATTAGCATAGAGGCTTTGAAATGATGATGATGATGATGACGATGACAACGACGATGACGATGATGATGATGATGACCTTGCTGGTGGAATGTGGGAAGATCAAATCCCAAGAGATTACACTGTTGGGTCCTCAAGTTTTTCTTATCAAGGTCCTGTTCATTAGAAGTGTAATGTCCATCTTCATTTTAATCATGGTAACTGGGAGAGCTCGTTTAAGCTTGTGTGTGTGTGTGTGTGTGTGCTTGTGTGTATTATTGTGTGTGTGTGTGTGTGTGTGTGTGTGTGTCTGTGTGTGTGTGTGTGTCTGTGAGTGTGTTAGTGTGCCCGTGAGTGTGTGTTTGGCGTTGCGCTTCACTGGGGCTGAAAATATGAAGAGGAAGAACACATTGCATTTGAGGATTGATCATGTTTTCCCTCTCTCTCTCTCTCTGGTTTGCATTATGATGGATGGTGTGTCATTTTGTGAATGTGTGCGTGTAAGCTGAAGGGGCATGTGGGTAGGTAGGTTGTGTGTGTGTGTGTGTAAGGCAAGAGTATGTGGTGGAGAGGAGTACAAGCCCCTCCTCTTGTTCAGCGCCTGTAAAGCCTTCGTGCTCTCTCCTCCTCCCTCTGAGATCAGCCGCTCTCTCTGTCACCTCCAAAACCTGCGCCTGTTTTCTCTCCCCCTGCTCTACTTTACAACAACAAAAAAAAAAAAGAAAGAAAGAAAGAAAGAAGAACCCTGCAGACCGTGCTGTGAGGCTGCAGGCCCCAGAACTGATATCATTAGGGCTAAAATCTGCCTTTGTGTGCAGTCCAAACATGTATTCACCCGGACAGTATGTGATTCAACATCACTCCTTGCTCCGCCTGAAGAAATGTGTGTACTGGTGTCACAGAGGGAAAGAAGCAGAAAGAGAAGAAGGATATCACAGCAATTCGTTTAAGCATGTCTGAGCTGCATCCAAACCCTGTTTCTCACGCAACGTTTGAGTCTGTGTTTGATTACTCTTCCCTGATTAAACCACTGTCATAAGGAAATGATATGTGACAGACAAACACAAGTTGGGTGTGAGGGGAAAACATCCTTGTTTACATAGATGATATTTCTGTAGCTTCATATTAGTAGTGCAGAGTAATGTGGTGTTGGTGGAGTTGTGGGTTAAGTAATGGAGTAATATGGTGTTAGTGGAGTTGTAGGTTAAGTAATCGAGTGATGTGGTGTTATTGGACTTGTGGTTTAAGTAATAGAGTAATATGGTGTTACTGGACTTGTGGTTTAAGTAATAGAGTAATGTGGTGTTACTAGAGTTGTGGTTTAAGTAATAGAGTAATGTGGTGTTACTAGAGCTGTGGTTTAAGTAATAGAGTAATGTGGTGTTACTAGAGCTGTGGGGTAACTGAATTTGCTGTGTGTGATCAGTTGATTCAAACTGATTAAACACCTTCTCCACAGAGAAGGAGAATGACACAAATCTGTAAAATTGACTCTGTCATTTGCAGGTTGGGAGTCTCTCCATATGACGCACTACATATGTACAACAGCAGTCTAATCCTTTTTATGCACACTAGATTACATTATCTCTCAGCGTCTGTGTGTGCGTGTGTGTGTGCGTGTGTGTGCATGTGCCTGCACACGTTCGTGTGTATATGTGGTTGTAGATTACTGGTGAACTGTCTTTGTGGGGGTTGTGGAAATCAGCAGAAGAAACAGGACAGTCCTAATGCACAGTCGACTGCTCAGCGAGGTAGTGTTGTCTGCTAGCGCCTTCAGACCATGTCTGAACAGAGAATCTAAAGATCTGATGTACTGAGGAGACTTACTGGTCCACCCTTTTTGTTTTTTTCTTGGTAAAATACTACTGTTATAGATAAACTAGAATAATCTGGATTGAGTATTAATCTGTAATTGTTATGTTTGGAGTGGTTGTTAATCTGTGCTTATAGTGAAAATTATTTGGATTGGTTGATAATCTAAATTTATAGTAAAAATGACTGGATTGTTTGTTAGTCTGTAGTTATAGTAAAAATGGAAACCAATGCAAAGTCCCCATGGGACATAAAACCAAACTGGTGGTTGTGTGAACGAAAGAACCCTGACTCCTGATTGAGCTCCTCCACTCTGAATATGTGAACAATGAGCAGAGAGGCCAATGAGATTAGGTTGAGTCATTAGTCTCTCTGTGGTCTGCAGTGGGATTACTTAAATAAAGGGAATCAAGCCAACATTTAAATTTAGATCTTCAGACGCCAGTTTGATGTGTGACATCAAAAACGTCTCGGATTACGTATAGTTTAATTAGACGTTACTTAATCAAATCTTATCTCTGTATATATTTCATTATCAACCTTTGTAGTGCTATAGCCAGACACTCACACTCACTCACACACACACACACACACACACACACACACACAAGCACTGTAGTTTGATTGTGAAGGAACTGCACAGATGCTGAGGGAGTAAGGCCTTCATCTCAGGGATCTATAGCAGAAAGCTTTGGCAGCATTCACTCCTGAGTTTGGAAAGGAATTAGGCATGCAATGAGACGGGTCCAATGTTTAACCAGCTCGAAGATGGCGTGTGTGTGAGAGAGAGAGAGATGTGTGTGTGTGTGTGTGTGTGTGTGTGTGTGTGTGTGTGTGTGTGCAGGGGGTGGGGGGTGTGGGCAGACACTGCCTGGTTCCTTTCTTGCCTATAAAACCACATAACTTGTCTTGGCCATTACAGTTAAACTACAAACCATGATCTTTGTCCCTTTGGCGGTCAGAAGCCACACAAACTGCCCTGACACACTCTTGGCCCTTTACAGCATCTGCTGCATGTCCAGACCCACACACACGGCCAGCCCTCTGTCCTTGCCCTGTAATCATGACTCACTGTGTGGGGATCAGCAGGGGTTCATGGGAAAATGGATCTGCTTAGGGTTGTATGGGTGCTGAGGAAACCCAGCTGGCAGCTCTGTGGAAACAGGCCAAAGCAGGAAACTGAGGAGAGGCTGTATGTAACCCCCCACCCCATCCCCCAGCTGGGTGCTCATGGGAAATGTAGTTCTTAAAAAGAGCCCCCTCCTTCACCTCCTCCCTTCATCTCCAGAGACAGAACGAGAGAAGACAGATAATATCAGAGCCGAGTTCTACACCATTACCTTAGTGCTGATAAACGAGTGTGCTCGTTCCATCATCCGCTTTCAGCCCCGCTCCAGCCGTCAGGAGGAGGGAGAGGGAGCCGAGTAAAGGAGAAAGGGGAGAGAGAGAGAGAAAATGGGCTGAGAGAGAGAGGGAGTATATAGAGGGAGAAAAGTGGTTTGTGTGGCAGAGATGGGAGTGGTGAGGAGCAGCTGTTTGTGAAGAGAGAGAATAAGAAAGAGCAGGGGCCTCTGATGAGAACCAATTAAAGTGGACACTCCGATAAAACGATGATGAATTACAGCCACAGAGAGAGAGGGAGAGAGGGGGAGTGCAAGAGGGGCAATGGAAGAGAGAAAATGAAAGAGGAAAGGAGGGAGAAGTGTAGGAGAGACAAACTGCAAGTTGGGTGAGGGGATCAAGATATTTGGGTGGGGGCACCTGTAATGTAAGAATGGTAAAAGACATATAGAAAAGACTAATGGAGAGAAAAAGAGATAAACATGAAACAAACAGAGTGAAAAAGGATTGGAGAAAAAGGAGAGTGTGAGTGAGCGAGGGTTAGAGTAAAAGGAACAGAGAGTGTGAAACAGGACGAGAGGGAAAAGTAATGAGAGTGAGACAGTTGGAGGGAATCAAGAGAGAGTGAGGCAGAGTTGGAAAAATGCAACAGAGAGAGTGAGACAGGGTGGGAGGAAAAGGAACAGAGAGAATGATGTAGGGTTAGAGAAAAAGAAAGAGAGTGAGATAGAGTTGGAGATAATAAAGACAGAATGAAATGGAGTTGGAGGAAAAGTGGAGTGAGAGAGTGAGACAGGTTAGAGGAAGACAAACAGAGAGAGTGAGACAAGGTTTGAGGAACAGGAACAGAGAGTGAGACAGGGTTAGAGGAAGAGGAACAGAGAAAGTGAGACAGAGCTGGAGGAAGAGGTACAGAGAGAGACAGGGTTAGAGGAAGAGGAACAGAGAGAGAGAGACAGAGCTGGAGGAAGAGGTACAGAGAGAGACAGGGTTCGAGGAAGAGGAACAGAGAGAGAGAGACAGAGCTGGAGGAAGAGGGGTAAGAGCAGGTTAAAAGCTAGGATAGAAAGAGAGATGGTGAGAGAGGGAGAAAAGAGACATGCATGGCAAAAGGAGAAAGGGAGATCAGAGAGACATTTGGAGGACAAGCGATGTCATCCAACATCTGTTCTACACCAGGGATTGTAAGGCGAGTTAGAGAGAGGGATGAGAGGAGAGAGAGAGTGGAGCACGGAGGAGATGAGTATGCCTTCAGGCCTGTGGTTATTACTTCCTTAACAGGCAGAGATATGTTCACTCTCACTTGTTCTCCTCCTTTTTCTTTCACTCTGTCACTCACTACCCATTTTTAGCAGGGTTAATAAAGCATGTCTGTGTGTGAGTGTGTGTGCATGTGTATCCCTGTAAGTGTGTATCTGTGCATGAGTGTGTGTATCTGTGTGAGTGTGTGTTAGATACAATACTGTAATATTGTTGGGTGTGTGTTTGTCATTGATCCTGCTCAGTGGAGTAACCTCTTAACAACAGATAAACACACACCTTACATAGACCATTACCTCATTAAAACCCACCACTTTAATTGGGCGTTGGACTCTGTGTGTGTGTGTGTGTGTGTGTGTTGGGGGGGGGGGGGGGGGGCTGCAGTCCTCATTAAAAAAAGAAACTCTCTCCATGGTTGATCAAGAGGACACAGCCTCGCCTCACTGCGGCTCTCACTCCATTTTCACTGTTTTTTCTTTCCTCTCTCTCCCTATCTCTCTCCCTCTATCCTTTCCTGTCTTTTCCTGGCTCTCCCAGTCCTGACAGATGATATGGTAGTGTCTTGCTCCCCTGCTCCATCCTAACTAAATAAGAATTAATTGCCATCCAGATATCAGCATATGGCCTCCTCCTTCCCTCTTGCCTCTCTCTCTCGCTCTCTCTCTGGCCTCACTCTCTCTCTCTCTCTCGCTCTCGCTCTCGCTCTCGCTCTCTCTAACGCTACACTCAGATAGACATACTGAGAAATGAAGCGGAGGAGTTGGCGGTGTTGTGGACTGCTCCGATCAGCAGCTCCTCTGTGCCCTATGTCTCTCTGCATCTGTAAGAGTGTTCTTGTTAATGAAACTTACTCCTGTAATGGGAATCTGTTTGAGTCCTGTTAATGCCGACACGTATTTCACACATTCACACATTCTCTCTCTCTCTCTCTCTCTCTCTCTCTCTCTCTCTCTCACTCACACACACACTTTCTGAACCGACAGAGACTTACCCCGGTCTAAGTCTCTGTAGCATTTTGGTTCATCTGTGTGTGCCTGTGTGTGTGTGTGTGTGTGTGTGTGCGCTGTCGTTTGTGTTAAGGTTTAGTAGGTGAGGCAAGGTGTCGTTTGTGTTAAGGTTTAGTAGGTGAGGCAAGGCTGTCATTTGTGTTAAGGTTTAGTAGGTGAGGCAAGGCTGTCGTTTGTGTTAAGGTTTAGTAGGTGAGGCAAGGCTGTTGTTTGTTTTAGGGACCTTCTATAATCTCACTCTCTAATCTGGCTCTTTAATCTCGCTCTTGATGGATAGAGAAGGATTATCACCTTGTAGTTCACGTTCTTTTGTTTGTTTGTGAAAACTCTGGCAACCATGTGGAAGCAGCATATTTTAAGAAAGCCTTAGTTCATCATTAGCAGTTCAGCTGAGCAGTTTTGATATTTCAAATAACTATTTTGAAATGGATGTTTGAACATGGTGGAGTAAATATTTATTCTGAATATGAAATAGAGAGACACTGTGAATATGACAAATGAGGCAGTTGTTGGCAGTCCAGAGTTTCCCATCAGCTGTTGAAAGATATTGCTCAGTGCCAGCAAAACAGTTTGTTCCTCATTTTAGATTGTATGCTATGGTAAGTTATTCTCTCTCTCTCTCTCTCTCTCTCTCTCTCTCTCTCTCTCTCTCTCTCTCTCTCTCTCTCTCTCTCTTTCTGTGACTGTGTCTGTGTGTGTGTGTATGTGTGTGTGAGAAAGAAATGCTTGAAAGGGTAGAATATCAGGGTCTGGTGGACAAATGGCTACAGGAACATACACTCTGTGTGTGTGACTGTGTGGCGTGTGACTGTGCGTGTGTGTGTGTGTTGTGTACATGTGAAGAACAGCTGGGTTCTGTGAGAAGAGGCATGCTGTGTGTGTGAGTGTGTGTGTGTGTGAAGAATAGCTGGGTTCTGTGAGAAGAGACATACTGTGTGTGTATGTGTGTGTGTGTGTGTGTGTATGTGTGCGCGTGTGTATGTGTGTGCGTGTGTATGTGTGCGCGTGTGTATGTGTGCGCGTGTGTGTGTGTGTGTGTGAAGAATAGCTGGGTTCTGTGAGAAGAGACATGCTGTGTGTGTGTGTGTGTGTGTGTGTGTGTGTGTGTGAAGAATAGCTAGGTTCTGTGAGAAGAGACATGCTGTGTGTGTGTGTATGTGCGCGCGCGCGCGCGCGTGTGTGTGTGTGTCTGTGTGAAGAATAGCTTGGTTCTGTGAGAAGAGACATGCCGTGTGTGTGTGTGTGTGTGTGTGTGTGTGCGCGTGTGTGTATGTGTGTGTGTGTGTGTGAAGAATAGCTGGGTTCTGTGAGAAGAGACTTGCTCTGAGAGACTATTTTTAGGTCTTCTCACCGCTCTGCTTTCAAAAATGACTAATTGCCTGTATGTGACCCTCACCGAAGGCTCTCATCCTCTTTTCCTTTCTCTCTCTTCCCCTCACTCCATACACGCGCACGCACACTCACACACACCCTCCCGCAACTCACGCTGGCCTGTTTTTGTTAGCATCTGCACTTTTTAGTCAGAGAGATCAGTGGTAGTGCCTCTCTCTCTCTTGCTCTCTCTCGCTCTTGCTCTCTCTCTCTTTCTCTCTCTCTCTCACTCTCTCTCTTTTTGTTTATTTTATAGGCAGATGGATGAATTCAGGTAATTGTGAGTTCACTTTTGTTATGGTAGGTCTCAGATGGGTTGTTTACATTTTTGAGTGATGTGACGTGTTCGCCACAGTTTTGTTTTCTTTTGTTTTGCTCTGTTTAGCTTTTTTTTGTTTTTTTGTTTTGTTTTCCCTGGCCTGACCATCCGTTTGCTGATGCATAGCGATGTCATGTGATTAATTTACGAGGGGAAACAAACTGCAGGGTGTTGGCTCTCACTGCACCATGCCCAGGTTTTTAAGACCGATACATTGGCCCTGCCTTTTGCCTCAGGATGGGGGCAGCTTTTAAAGAACTGCTTGTGTCAGTGTGTGTCTCTTTGTCTGTGTGTGTGTGTGTGTGCGTGAGAAAAAGTGTACAGCTGAGGGCTCTGGTCGCTAATATCACACACTGTGTTACCGGATCTCACCTTCATTATGACTTCTGACAGGTGGAGTTATGTGTGAAATCTGGTGTGGATTTATACAGCCATGTCATAAAAGATTTCTGGGGTCTTTCACTTCTTGACTGATAGAAAAGGGGGCATCAAAGGTTATAGCTCTCTCACTTCCACACAGTCTCTCTCTTTCTTTTCTTTATCCGTATTCTGTGTGTGTTTGTGTGTGTATCTGTCTTTGTTTCTCTCTCTCTCTCTCTCTCTCTCTCTCTCTCTCTGTCATTCTTTGGTTTTTAACAACCCCCCCCCCCCCTCCTCATACCCCTCTCTTTTTCTTTTTTTTTCCTCTCCTGCTGTTCTGGGGAGATTTATCTCTGTCAGAGAGAGAGAGAGAGAGAGGGAGAGAGGGAGGGAGGGGTGGGTGATCTGGAGCACACGTTCCTTCCCTACAAGCTTCATTAATAGTTACCATGGTTATTTACTTGTTTATTTATTCCATCTCCCTCAGGATTGGCCGTTTTTGTTTACCCCATCGTTCATTTGTTCTGCGCTGACTCTGTGTGTTTGGTGGAGCTGATGCTGATGGAATAAGAGACAGAGAGGGAGAGGGAGAAGTGGAGAAAGAGGAAATGGAGGAGTGTGTTTTCGTTCCTTCCCGGGTGGTTTATCTCATGTGACACGGATGCTGGCGACGTTGGCACTTACCTGTTCTCAGCATTTTTTTTTCTTACCTGCTGAGTTCACCAGGAATCTCACGTTTGCTCTGCACCAAGGCAGAAATGCTACGCATTTGTATCTCCCTGATTTCCAACAGCCGTGTTGTACATCCACATTCACATTTCATACCATCCCAGCCTCCTTAAACACACACTCACTCACTCTCTCCCCCCCACACAGTTACTCACTCTTTCTCACACACATACACACACACACACTCTCATAGACAAATCCGTTCACACATACACACACACGCGCGCACACACAGACAGACCTGGGGGCTCCCTTGGAAGTGTGGTGTTATTGGAATAAAAGAGTGGTGATAAATAAGTAATGAAGCTGTGTAGAGAACATCGCCCTGACTGACTGCACTGTCCAACAGGACACACTTCAACTTTTATAAGCCTTTGGCACAGAGCACCATCACCGCAGCAACAGACAGACAGAGAGAGAGAGACACAGAGAGAGAGAGAGAGAGAGAGAGATGGGAGGAATGCGATGGGCGGATAAGAGAAGGAGAGAGAGATGGTGAGGAGTGAAAGTTTTAATTTGGTTGTTTGGGTGGAAATGTCAGTTTCTCCTTTCTTTCAGTCATTCTTTACACACCCTCACTCCAACCTGTCACTCACCATATTCATCTTTCCCTCTCTCTCCCTCTCTCTCTCTCATGCTCTCCTCTTCCTCCCTAACCTCATTAACTTGACCTGTTTTCTCCTCCTGTTTTGCCACAGCTGAAATATACCATGTTATTCCATATTACGCACCAGGCACTGCACCATAATAATGAGCATGTTAGACTCCTCTTTGATTGGCTGACAGAACCAGATCTGAGGGAGAGAGAGCTGAGGGGGCGGGGCCTCAGAGACAGTTTGCTCTACTGTTAGAAAGTTTGGTGCATCGCTGTTTGACCTTGCCTAGTGTAAGTGTAGGCACCCAGCCACAGAACGGCTGTTAAATAAGTAATATCTCTGATACATAATGTAACACATATACACAGAGAGAAAGAGAGAGAGGGAGTTCTGAGGACTCGGGGAAAGTGTTTCAGACTTCAGAAATATGAACTTAACTCACTTCGTAGATGTTGGACTGTAGGTACTGGAGTGTGTTAGGCACATACAGGGAAGGAGCCAATAGGGGGGAGGGAGGGGGGGTAGGCCCAGTTTCTAGTCCAGAGGCTTCATTCAGCTGTGCTGCTGAAACTCGCCCTCTCTTTCTAATGATTTTAGAGATGCTGTGTGGTCTTCTTATCAGTCTTATCAGGACTGCGGTCCACTCACATCTGACACTAGTTTACAGTTTAACACACACACAGATGCGCTCTCTCTCTCTCTCTCTCTCTCTCTCTCTCTCTCTCTGTCACGCACTCACACACATACACGCATGAGTGCACTCACTCACTCACTCACACTCCTTACAGGGCTGTGTCTAGTGTTTTTTTTTATCCTGAAGCTTAAACACAGAGTGAATAAACCAGGGAAGAGAACACAGTAAACATGTGTAATAAACAAACACAGAGTGAGTAAACCAGGGAAGAGAGAACACAGTAAACATGTGTAATAAACAAACACAGAGTGAATAAACCAGCGAAGAGAGAACACAGTAAACATGTGTAATAAACAAACACAGAGTGAATAAACCAGGGAAGAGAACACAGTAAACATGTGTAATAAACAAACACAGAGTGAGTAAACCAGGGAAGAGAGAACACAGTAAGCATGTGTAATACCAAGGGTCCAGTTGCATTGGTCTGTGGACAATGAGTGATCTAGTAATAGTAACTGACACACTGTTGTTTATTTGTGTATATAGTACAACTACGAAGGAAATGACATCAGCGACCTTCCTGTGGACCTGTCTGTGGTGTGGAATGGCAACTTTGTCATTGACAACCCCTACAATATACAAGGTAACCTAACAACATACGAAAACTATAGCAACCTCACATCACAGTAAATATAATGAATCAAAACCCAAACAGAGTTCTGAAATGATCTTACAAACAGCAAGATAAACTAGCTTACAACTGCAAGAGTACGCAGTGAAACCTACAGACACTGTTAGTAAACGTCATGTTATGGATCTCTCTCTCTGTGTCTCTCTCTTGCTCCCTCTCTCTCTCTCTAGCTCATCTGTATAAGTGTTATGCCCAGAGGGAGAGCTGTGGTATGTGTCTCAAGGCTGACCCCAGGTTTGAGTGTGGCTGGTGTGTCCAGGACAGGAAGTGTTCTCTGAGGCAGGAGTGCAGTGCACCCGAGCACACCTGGATGCACGCCACAGCCGGCAACAGCCGCTGCACTCACCCCCGTATCACCAAGGTAACTGTTACACACACACTCACACACGCGCGCAGACTCAGAGAGTCACGTTATAAACACTGTCAGAAACTGACAGTGTGAATATACACCCACGGCATATGTGTCAGGATTCCTTTGTGTCTGTCTGTGCTTTTTCAGTTTTTATGTCCTTACTCTATTTCTGGTTCCCTCTTCCACTGTGTCCTTTTGGTTTGCACTCATTCTCTGCAGCTCTGTGTGTGTATGTGTGTTTGGTGCAGTGTGTGTGTATGTGTATCTGCGTATGTGTGTTTAGGGCTGTCTCTGCGTGTGTGTGTGTCTGTGTCTGTGTATGTGTGTTTAGTGCTGTCTCTGCGTGTGTGTGTGTGTGTGTGTGTGTGTGTGTGTGTGTGTGTGTGTGTGTGTGTGTGTGTGTGTGTGTGTGTGCACGCACCATCTGTTGCTGTGTGATGCTGTACTCTGGCCGATGCCCAGGTCACCATTCCTGTGTCGTTTACCACAGAGCTTCACACCAGTGTTTCCTTATCTGTCTTTATATCTCACTGTCATTCTCACACACACGCACACGCACGCTGTGCCCGTGTGTCCTTGTCGCTATGTCCTAAGTGTTCACACATGAAAGAATCCATGGTTACAGATATATCTGTAGTAACTGTGAATCTTACAAATAATCCACCATAGGGGAAAAAAAACATTCAGAGACACAGCTGTACATACTAATATGATAAGACCTGAGACAATATGAAAAACCTGAAGGTAAAGGTTAAAACAAGCTGTTTAAGACCCTCTACATTAAACTTCAGGCTGTTTGTTCACAATGCATCTCCCTTCCAGTGTCAGAAATGCAGTTGAATGAATGACTCCCCTGTGTGTGTGTGTGTGTGTGTGTGTGTGTGTGTTGTTCATTATACCTGAACCTTGTATAAACATTGGCTGAGGAGCATCAGTACTGCACAGTCCTCCATGCTGTGTGTGACAGCCTAGACTCTGTCTGACTGAGATGCACAGGAACTGGATAAAAGACGCACACACACACACACACACACACACAAATCTGATCTCTCCTCCGTTCTTAGCTTTCTGTGCGTGCGTGTGTCTGTGTGTATTTTTGTCTCTTACCCCACCACTCTGTGTGCTTGTTCCCTGCTGGCTCACCCGCTCTTTCTTTCTTCCTGTCTTTTTTACTTCTTCCCTCACTACCTCTCCTGCTTCATTCATCTGTGTATGGATGGGTTTGTGTGTGTGTGTGTGTGTGTGTGTGTGTGTGTTTGTTTGTTTGATTGTGCTGGACACTCATGAATGTTCTCCTGGATTAGCTACACCTGCTGTAGGTTGTGGCTGCTGTACTGAAGAGAGAAAGAAAAGGGAGAGAGAATAAAAGAGTGGTAAAAACAGGGGGTATGCAGTAAATGGAGGATTTGGACAAACGTGTGCATTCATAGTCTGAACCTGCCATTTACTCTATAGACATTTACTCTGTAGAATACCTCAAAAGGCTTGGATTGTCTCTTCTTCGCGCTCTCTCTCTCTCTCTCTCTCTCCCTCCCTTGTGTATTCTCTCGTTCTGTCAGTTAAGTAGATTTTCCCCTCAGCTATCAAAAGGCCACCCAGTTCTTCCTCAAATTGAATATTAAATTTCGTATCAAAATCCCTCTCTCCCTGCCAATTAAACACGTCTTTTGTTCTCCTACATTGACTCTCTGTTTGTATATCTCTCTCTCTCTCACTCTCTGTTATTCAGTTTGTATGGTGTGTGTGAGAGAGAGAGAGAAGCTTTATTAGTTAGCGGATTAGTGGTTAATTTCATTTGGATTGTGTGAGACTGGTAGACTGGGACATTCACTGCAGACTAGCATACTGAACTGTGTCTAGCTTTCTCTCCCTTTCCCTGCTCTCTCCTTCCCTTCTCTCTTTTTCTCTTTTCTCACTCCTCAATTACAGTCAAAACACACATGAAGCATGAACGTAACATTACTGTGTGTGTGTGTGTGTGTGTCTGTGTGTGTGTGTGTGTGTGTGTGTCGTTCTTTTGACACCTCTCTATACTCATCCCTTTTTCTTGTGCTCTCTCTCTCTTTCTCTCTCTCTCTTTCTCTTTGTAGCAATGTGAGGTCCTATTAAGGCTTCCCCTCTGAAACCAATTACAGGCCAACGTGTTTGTTCTTTCCTTCTGTCTTTTTCTCTTTGCACTCTGCTTTCATTTCTGGTGTTGAGCGGTGACTGGTGCCCTTGGCCAGTGTCTGTGCCCCCGTGTGGCTTGTTTAGCTGTGGGTCTGATTATGGTCAGCTCCACTTTGATCTGATGTCCGGCCTGCCTTCTCCCGTCATTTCTCATTTTATTTCATCTCTCTCTCTCTCTCTCTCTCTCTCTCTTTTTCTCTCTCTCTTTCAACTTACTTTTCTCTGTCTCACCCTTTCTTACCTCCCACACACTCCCCCTCACTCAAAATTCTCTGAAATTCCTTTAATTTTTAAATTGTTCTTTGTTTAGTCACTACAGGGAGAGGCAGTTGTGTGGGAAGAGAATTGTTTGGTGTCGAGGTGACATACTCTTTCTCTCTCATCTTTAAGCTCTATCCGGAAACGGGTCCTCGACAGGGTGGTACCATGCTCACCATTACAGGGGAGAACCTGGGTCTGCAGTTCAAGGACATCCAGAACACCGTGCGGATCGGCAAGGTGGCCTGTCAGCCCGTGGAACAGGAGTACATCAGTGCCGAGCAGTAAGTCTTCCTGCTGCACACCTCTGTCACTGAACTCAGCTCTGTCAGCCAGAGACTCTCCCGCTCGCTCTCTCTTTCTCCGTCTCTCTCTTTCTCTCTCTCTCTCGCTCTGTTTCTCTCTCTCTCTCTCTCGCTCTCTCCTCTGTTTTTCTCTCTCTCTTTCTCTTTCTGTCTTTCTTCCCTCTGTTCTTCCCTCTTTCTCGTTTTTTTTTCTTTGCACTGTCTTCTCTTTGCTTTCAGGAATGCCTGATGCTAGTATGTTAGTGTTATTGTATTGGAGTCATATAAAGTAAGCCAGAAGTTGTCGCACAAAGCTATTACCACAAAACTCATGACGTGTTTAGCACAATACTTTAGACTGATTTTGGTCATATGTGTGTTGTTACATAGTTATAGAGTGAGATTGTAATAGGACCACAGTGGTTCTGAGGGGGTGTGGTTTGTGAACAGAGAGTGGGATCTAAGGGGGTGTGGTTTTTAAACAGAGAGTGGATTCTGAGGGAGTGTGGTTTGTAAACAGAGCGGGTTCTGAGGGGGTGTGGTTTGTAAACAGAGAGTGGGTTCTAAGGGGGTGTGGTTTGTGAACAGAGAGTGGGTTCTGAGAGGGTGTGGTTTGTAAACAGAGAGTGGGTGCTGAGAGGGTGTGGTTTGTAAACAGAGTGTGGGCATGCACAGCATGTGTTAGTCTTGATGGACATCTCTGATCACATCATGCTAATAGGTGACTTGCTGTGAGAGGATTTGGCAGAGTGAGTGACCCTGTTCTCTCTGTGCCAGTCTATCTGTGTGTCTGTGTGTGTGTCTGTGTCTGATAGAGTGGGTAAATGGCAGAGTTGGTTGAGAGTTCGCAGTCATACCAACTGATGTGACAGTCACTATAAATACACACACAATCTTCAGACCAATCTTCACACACAACCCGATTTCACGCACATACATGCAGTAGCCACCCTGAAACTGACCGATCAGCAATCATACTTGCCTTTCCTATGCATTTCTATGACTTAAGTAATATGACTTTACAAGGAGACAAATTGATAGTCCTTCATTCTCTGTCCACTTGGACCTATTTATCTGGCAGCTTTTATTGGAATGTTTGGGTCGTTGCCAAGGTAGCCATTGCATCGGAATGTTGAGAAGCATGTCGCTGTGGCAGCGGTTTCCGTGGCCACCTGCGGAGAAAGGACAGAAGTAGGGGGAGTTAATAACTCACCATGGGAGAAACACAGGCCCTGGGGCATGATGGGAAGGTTGGGTGGTGCTTTCATTAATCACAGAACTACTAGCGCACACGCAGGGCTAATTAACAAGCTGACGTGACTGCACGCAGTGAAACATGAGGTCTGGAACGTAGGGGTGTGTGTGTGTGTGTGTGTGAGTGTGTGCATGCCTGTGCCTGAGGTCCTATACCAACTTAGCTCTCTTCCCCTCAATCTCTTCCCCTTTGCTCTTCAATCACTGTTGGAATGGATTTTCATTTGGCCAATAGAGTCCTTAGGGCTAAACGTGGCTCTCTCCAGTTTTAGAGGCTCATTCTAATCCGTTCCTACAGAGAGAGACTCTAGACCTGCTCCATTACAGACCCCCGAAATAAGTGTCTGCGTTACCACGGTGACACACACCTGAGACGACCAAGTCCAGGGTTTGAGTTTGGATTTTTTTTTCAAATGGAGTGAAGAGACTTGTATGCGTGTTTCTCTCTCTACTCCCCTCTATCTGTCTGCTTCATTGTCTTGGTGTTTTTCTCTCAGGATCTCTAACTGTATCTCTCTGTCTCTGTGTGTCTGTAGGATTGTGTGCCGTCTGGCTGATGCGACAGGTTACCCTGTGCGGGAGGCCCAGGTGGAGGTTTGTGTGAGGGACTGCCAACCCGAGTACAGAGCTGTATCACCTAAGGCTTTCACCTTTGTGGTAAGAAACAGGGAGTCAAAACGAAAAATACCCTTTTTATACAAATGTGGTCTGTGTAGTATCCTAAGCAGTCTAAGTCGACTGTGAGTTTAAATTCATAAATACTTCATTGAACCACTGCTACATAACAAACACACGTCTTCCCCATGTCATCTAACAGTGTGCTGTCTCTCTCTCTCTCTCTCTCTCTCTGTGTCTGTATGTGTCTGTGCGTGTATGTGTAGTCTCCGTATTTTGGCCGTGTACATCCCTCACAGGGCCCAGTCTCTGGTGGAACAAGGATCACTATTTACGGCAGCCATCTTAATGCAGGCAGTGCTGTGTTTGTCAAGATTGGCCTGAATCCCTGCCGCTTTGAGAGGTTAGCTTCACCTGCCCCCCCCCCCCCCCCCACACCCTTCCTTATTTCTCTTTAACTGATTCTCTCATTCTGCTGTATCTTGTACAGATTCCATGTGTCCATGGGAGTACATGTATCTCCCACCCATAGTTTGGGTACTGTTCCTGCTAAAAAGGGGATATTTTGTTTTCCTCTCCTACTGTATTCTCTCAAACTGTAACTTTTCTTTAAATCCTTCTGAAATCAAACTAAAATGAATCAAGGCCCTACTACTGGTATGCAAATGCTTATTCACGTGTAATTCTGTTAATGACACATGTATAGACTGTGTTGAGGACAAATTGGGTAAAACAGACGTTGATGTTAGGGAAAAAAACACTTAGTGCACTTTTCTTGTCGCTACTGGCTGTGTGATGACGCTAAATCGCTTCGAATACGAACGTGCCTTTGTGTTAGCGCGCTAACAGATGGCGGGAACGTCTCGGGCGAAACAAGGAGAGCTTAGTTAACACTTTTCTCAAGAGCACCTTGGGATTTTCCCGGAGAAGATACAGTTTAAAAAAGAAAAAAAGAAAGATATAGTGGGGAAAAAATAACCATTCTCCCAACACTCCTCTCTTTGGTTGGTACGCCTTGACTTCAAACACTGGAGAACTGACTAACGCCGAATCTCCACAGTTTCCGCTTGTAATCTCTTAGCCGCAATTATTTGGCCATTTTTAAACCCTTTTCTCGCAGCTTTAGCCTTCAGAGCTAGCTTTCTATTTCGCATCCATATCTGCCTCTGCAGACCCAGCTGACATATGTAAACACTTAAGAGCGCGGTGACGGTCGGCTTTTGAAAAGACTGCCGTGTACCGGTTTGTTTTGTGACTGCCGAGCGGTAGGACGCATCTGAAGAGTCGCCTTTTGTCTAGTCTCGTATCTGCCGTTGCCCAGCGAGTGGGCTGCGGCTTCGCTTCTCATTCCCAGTGTTAATCAATGTGACGCGTGGCGGCTTTCCCGGTCAAAGCCGTGTTTAATGCGCAAAAAGTGAAACAGGCGGCCGTCGCTCTGCGCTCGTTTTCTTGTTAAAAAACAATTCCCATTCCTTCTTATCTGCCGCCCGCAACATTATATTCTCTTTCTTTGTATTTGTGCCTCTCAGCCTGGCGTGTCTTCCTTTTAAAAGCACATTTTTTCTCTCTCTCCCTCTCCCTCTGTCCCCCTCGCTCTCTCCCTTTCTCTCGTCTCTTCGATATCTTTCCACTTTGCTTGCACCGTTCTCTCTCTCTCTCTCTCTCTCTCTCTCAGTCTCATTCTCTCTGCTTGTGACAACGGTGCTGTCAAAATAAGTATGTACGGAGCTCGGCAGGTTTTCTCCGCCGCGTGTTGTGAAATTGGTTGCCTAGGCAACATGCTGCGGGGATTGAGGAGAGAGAGCCACTGAAGGCATTTTTGTGCACGGACACACACACTTGCACAGACCTACAAGCTCTCCTTTCATCCAGCCAGCTGAAAGACAATGACTTTCCCCTTTTTACCTGTAATTCTATCATTTATATAGAGTATAAATATTTTTTCTCCTCCTCCAATGCAAAGTACATGGAATCTGTGCCATGGAATCGGCGTCGCACTACTCTTGATTTAAACATGAGAAGACATTCTCTCTCTGTCACACATGCACACATGCACGCGCACACTCACGCACATGCACA
This sequence comes from Chanos chanos, assembly GCF_902362185.1. Taxonomy (NCBI): domain Eukaryota; kingdom Metazoa; phylum Chordata; class Actinopteri; order Gonorynchiformes; family Chanidae; genus Chanos; species Chanos chanos. The sequence goes on along the minus strand of NC_044500.1, from coordinate 25,785,279 downwards.
CAGAGGCCGATGGTTTTCACAGGCGTAGCACGCAGGCAGTGTGCAGCACCTCAGGCATGGGTTTCATCAGATGAAAATCTGAAGAACTCTCATCTTCAAAGTGTTTCTCTGACAGAGGAATTGGAGCGAGCGGTCAGCGGCCGTCCGATGCAATGTCAGAGACGCTGAGCCTGACAAACACACACATACACACACACACATACACGCACAGCTGTCTTCAAATCACCTTCAAGCCCCAAACCCACTTTGCCATCATTAACATTCAGAATCTCATGGTTTATAGTTATATCTAAAGGAGACTGTTAGGTGGTACCACTTATTCCCAGTAGAGCCAGGTCCATTTCTTTCAGAAATATAGGCTATGTCGAAATGCTCACCTCTGTGTGTGTGTGTGTGTGTGTTCACCTCCAGGCGGAACGCACGGGAGATAGTGTGTGTGACTCCAGCAGGCCTAGGTGTGGGGCACACTCCAGTCATGGTGGATATTAATGCAGCAGAGCTGAGAAACCCTGACGTGAAGTTCACATATGCTGACGACCCCACCATCGTAAAGATAGAACCGGACTGGAGCATCGCCAGGTAACACTACCGCTCAGATAACATGAAGAGGTTGCTGAATGACCGGGGAAGGGTGTGTGTGTGTGTCTCAGTGGTGTTCTGGTAACTGGGGAAGTGGTTGTGCTCAAATTTTCCCAAGAATTTCCCACAGGAAATGAAAGCCGGAATGTCTGCCCAGTCACTTAGCACATTACAGGGTGTGCTTTATGTCTGATGTAATGTGTTGAATGCACGTCATAAATAGAAATCTAATAATGTTGTTTAACAGACATTCTGTGAGTGAAAGAAAAGAAGACATGGCGAGAGACGTGTGAGCGTCCTGTCGCATTCAGTGTGACCTTCAATCTGCCACATACACACAGGGAGTGTGTGTGTGTGTTTGTGTTTGTGTGTGTGTGTGTATTTGGATGTGTGTGCGTGGGTGTTTGTTTTTGTTGGAATACATTGAGCAAGGAGTTATAGGTATGTGGGTGTTGTTAATGAGTTAGTGTGGGTGTGTGTGCTATTAGTGAGTATGTTTTTGTATATGCTTCAAGTGTGTGTGTGTGTATATATGCTGTGTCTCTAGAGCACGCAGTAACCCCACAGTCACTAGTCAAAATGGCTGTCAGCGTTTCCCAACTCCACAACAGCCATATGCAGCCGACCTGAAAATGGGAACAAGGGTTTGAAACCCAGAGGAATGGAGGGAGGGGTGAAGAAGAGGATGAGGAAGGGGAGAAGGTATAATAATGTGTGAGGTGAGGGGGAGCTGCCTTGTAGTGAAGCTGTGAAATAAGGTGAGAGAGAGAGAGAGCCTGGAGCAGAAAGCCTGGTTTGGGCCTGCTGCTTGTTGTTTGGGGTGCTCTGCCAGGGCCCGGGTTTGATTGACAGGAGCGCAATGAGTTTACAGTGATTCTGGGGGGGAAAAATACTACATGTTGTGCGCCTGGGCTGGTCTGTCTTTACTGCACTGTGCACTGTTGTGTGTCTAGGCTGGTCTGTCTTTACTGCACTGTGCACTGTTGTGTGTCTAGGCTGGTCTGTCTTTACTGCACTGTGTACTGTTGTGTCTAGGCTGGTCTGTCTTTACTGCACTGTGTACTGTTGTGTCTAGGCTGGTCTGTCTTTACTGCACTGTGCACTGTTGTGTGTCTAGGCTGGTCTGTCTTTACTGCACTGTGTACTGTTGTGTCTAGGCTGGTCTGTCTTTACTGCACTGTGCACTGTTGTGTGTCTAGGCTGGTCTGTCTTTACTGCACTGTGCACTGTTGTGTGTCTAGGCTGGTCTGTCTTTACTGCACTGTGCACTGTTGTGTGTCTAGGCTGGTCTGTCTTTACTGCACTGTGTACTGTTGTGTGTCTAGGCTGGTCTGTCTTTACTGCACTGTGCACTGTTGTGTGTCTAGGCTGGTCTGTCTTTACTGCACTGTGTACTGTTGTGTCTCTAGGCTGGTCTGTCTTTACTGCACTGTGTACTGTTGTGTGTCTAGGCTGGTCTGTCTTTACTGCACTGTGTACTGTTGTGTGTCTAGGCTGGTCTGTCTTTACTGCACTGTGCACTGTTGTGTCTAGGCTGGTCTGTCTTTACTGCACTGTGTACTGTTGTGTGTCTAGGCTGGTCTGTCTTTACTGCACTGTGTACTGTTGTGTGTCTAGGCTGGTCTGTCTTTACTGCACTGTGTACTGTTGTGTGTCTAGGCTGGTCTGTCTTTACTGCACTGTGTACTGTTGTGTGTCTAGGCTGGTCTGTCTTTACTGCACTGTGTACTGTTGTGTGTCTAGGCTGGTCTGTCTTTACTGCACTGTGTACTGTTGTGTGTCTAGGCTGGTCTGTCTTTACTGCACTGTGTACTGTTGTGTGTCTAGGCTGGTCTGTCTTTACTGCACTGTGCACTGTTGTGTCTGGGCTGGTCTGTCTTTACTGCACTGTGTACTGTTGTGTGTCTTGGCTGGTCTGTCTTTACTGCACTGTGTACTGTTGTGTCTAGGCTGGTCTGTCTTTACTGCACTGTGCACTGTTGTGTGTCTAGGCTGGTCTGTCTTTACTGCACTGTGTACTGTTGTGTCTAGGCTGGTCTGTCTTTACTGCACTGTGCACTGTTGTGTGTCTAGGCTGGTCTGTCTTTACTGCACTGTGCACTGTTGTGTGTCTAGGCTGGTCTGTCTTTACTGCACTGTGCACTGTTGTGTGTCTAGGCTGGTCTGTCTTTACTGCACTGTGTACTGTTGTGTGTCTAGGCTGGTCTGTCTTTACTGCACTGTGCACTGTTGTGTGTCTAGGCTGGTCTGTCTTTACTGCACTGTGTACTGTTGTGTCTCTAGGCTGGTCTGTCTTTACTGCACTGTGTACTGTTGTGTGTCTAGGCTGGTCTGTCTTTACTGCACTGTGTACTGTTGTGTGTCTAGGCTGGTCTGTCTTTACTGCACTGTGCACTGTTGTGTCTAGGCTGGTCTGTCTTTACTGCACTGTGTACTGTTGTGTGTCTAGGCTGGTCTGTCTTTACTGCACTGTGTACTGTTGTGTGTCTAGGCTGGTCTGTCTTTACTGCACTGTGTACTGTTGTGTGTCTAGGCTGGTCTGTCTTTACTGCACTGTGTACTGTTGTGTGTCTAGGCTGGTCTGTCTTTACTGCACTGTGTACTGTTGTGTGTCTAGGCTGGTCTGTCTTTACTGCACTGTGTACTGTTGTGTGTCTAGGCTGGTCTGTCTTTACTGCACTGTGTACTGTTGTGTGTCTAGGCTGGTCTGTCTTTACTGCACTGTGTACTGTTGTGTGTCTAGGCTGGTCTGTCTTTACTGCACTGTGCACTGTTGTGTCTGGGCTGGTCTGTCTTTACTGCACTGTGTACTGTTGTGTGTCTAGGCTGGTCTGTCTTTACTGCGGTGTGACTTATAAGGACACCACACACATGTTTACGTTTCCGAATGCTGGCTCTGACGCTCTTTGATCTCGGTGCCTGTCTGTGGCTGACACTAATAAAGTCTGGATGGTACAGAACAGTGTCGCTAAAGATGTCTGTCTCTCTCTCTCTCTCTCTCTCTCTCTCTCTCTCTGTGACTGTGTCTTAAAAGACACGGGCTGTTGGCGAGGACAGGTCTCTTCAACGAGAGCGTTCGGTAATTGAGCTGACAGGTGTCAGAAAAGCCCTGTGTCTAAGCCCCTGTATTTCAGAGTGGGAGGCCCTGTCAGATATCTGCACAGTTTGTGTGGGGTCATCTTCATGTTGTTTGTTGTTAGAGGGAAGAAATGTCAAAGAGAGAAAGAAATAGATGAGACAGAGTGAGCGATGGTTGCTTAAAGTGACTGCCCAAAGACGATTTTGGATGAAAATGGATGTCTTAGGAAAGAAAATGTCTTGTGTCATATGCCTTTGGACAGTGAGTTTCTTCTTATTCTCTCTCTCTCTCTCTCTCTCTCTCTCTCTCTCAGTGGAGGGACCCCACTGACTGTCACTGGTACCAATCTGCTCACCATCAGAGAACCCAAGATGAGGGCCAAATACGGAGATATCAGGACTCTTAATGTAAGTTTTGAACACACACACACACACACACACACACACACACACTAAAGGTGGGTATACACTGTGCGATTTTGGACTGTCCAAGACAAAAGCTGACCAACATTAAAGAAATGTGGCAATATCTTTGGTCGTGACTCCAAAACTGTGGTCCTACGTCGCACTGTGAGAGAGATTCAAAGATGGCCATTGTCACGGTCTTGCAACCAAAGATAGCCTGGGATGAAATTCTGACAGTGTCAGGAATTTAGGATGACCATCTCACAATGTGCTGCTACGACCTACGTCTACTAACCAACCAATAGGAATGCAGCATGAAACTACACACTGATCAACGTGACACTGGCGCCAAACCCCAATGTAAAAGATGGAAAAACGATGGATTCCAACAAGGCACGCTGATGACCTTTTATTCTCGTACACTGACTTGCGTTGTAGCCTACGATTCAGTAGGTGTTACCATCATACAGTCTACATTCATCAAACTTGATGTCGTACCCAAGTTTATAAGACCCATGTTGCACAGTGGGGCTTGCAGTAAACTTGTAAGATTGCTGAAATCTCACAATCTGTAGGCACTTGAAGAGTTTGCCTCAGCTGTAACCCATCTCCAGGCCTGTTTGTATGAACGTCTGTGTGTGTGTGTGTGTGTGTGTGTGTGTGCGCACACATGATGCTGAATCTCCTTTTAGCGGTTTAACCTTTGAAATGTCAGTCAGACAAACATAAATAAACTCAAAAGGAAGTGGCAAAGGCCCCCTGCTGTCCCCCCGCAGGGATCGGCTAACCTTTCTCTCCCCCCACTACTACTCCACCTGCCCAACACTTTTCAACCTTCTCTTTTTCTTTTCCTTTCTCCCGCTTGTTGTTGGCCTAGTTTTTTGGGCGGCGTAGGGCATCTGTAAACCTGTTCCCTCCACGTTTCACAGTTCATGTGCCTAGAACCTTATTAGAGTGTGTCTTTACAATAAAAAAGCGGTTGATTTTCTAAGGCTAGTTCCCTTTTATTAGAGAAGTTTCTATGTGTACAATCTAAATTACTGTAAACATTTTTGCCTTATTTATGGCAATTCTTGGTATTTACCTGCAGTTACAGACAGTATGTGAGAATACATTATTATTAACTATGACCAACATCGTCAAACTTTTTCTCTCTCTGTCTCTCTCACCCTCTCTTTGTCTGTGTCTGTCCCTGTGTCTCTCTTTCTCTCTCTCACTCTCTCTCTCTCTGCAGAACTGTACCTGTGTGAATAACACAGTGATGGTATGTCTGGCGCCCTCAGTGGCAGAATCAGAGCGGGATTTTTCGGAGGCGGGAAGCAGTCCTGACGAGATTGGCTTTGTCATGGATAACGTCCAGGCCCTGCTGGTGGTTAATGAGAGTTTCAGTTACTACCCAGACCCCGTGTTTGAGCCACTCAGTCCCACAGGCATGCTGGAACTCAAACCTGGCTCTCCGCTCATACTCAAGGTATGTGGCTCTTTCCCTCTTACGACACTAAACATGTCTGTTATAGGATTTAAACCCAAACTAATGTTAAATAAACACCTGAGTCCCGGCCCGTTGTCTATGACTGATGAAGTGATCTGGATGTGACTTAGGTAAGGCTCTGTTATGGTGACGGTAACTGTGCTGTGGTAAGGGGAGATAGAGGTGAACCTGAAGGCAGTGGGTTCTCGACCCAAACAGACTCAATACCAGTGTGACCATTCAACGGCACTGTCTGGGACTGACCTGCACTGTGAAGTGTGCCCGGGGAAGATGCAGATATACAGCTCTCGTTCTCTCAGGCCTTCTTGTTTCCACATTCAGCTGTGGTTGGACCCCTTAGAGAGATTTGAGAAGTAAAGATGAGGAAGAGGAAGTGAGGGAGGTTTAAAGGAGGAAGAGGAAGAGTTAAATGTTTACCTGTAGCTGTCTGTAGACCAACTGTGTGTGAGTGTGTGTGTGTGTGTGTGTGTGTAAGAGAGAGAGAGAGAATGAATGTAACTAAATATTTACTCTTTAAAAGTGACTCACTCTCTGCCTCCCAACATACTCAACTTGAAAAAAAGATATTAAAAGAAAAAACACACAGACACACATATTTCCTCTGATACAAAATTCTCTCTCTCTCTCTCTCGCTCCACTCGTTTCTCCTTCAACTTCAAAGGTTCTGCTTGAAAAAAGTCATCATGCTTTTTCATAGAAAATTGATGCAGATTTTTTTTCGGCTCCCAAGAGCCGAAAAAAAAGGTGGGGGGGGGTGAGTTTTGTGTGTGTGTGTGTGTGTGTGTGGGTGAAGGGGGAGGGACAACTGTAGCAGAAGACATCGTGACATCCATAACTAACTTTTTTTTTAAAAATAAAACTGGTTTTATTAAAACCCTTTTCATTGCTGCATGGCTGCTGAAAGCATCAGTAAGAAAAATAAGACCAAGCAAAATCATTTCTGATTCCATTAAATAATTGTAGATAAATTAGATGTGCATCGAATTTTCCAAGCAATTAATTTCTTCTTTTTTTCATTTCCTCTGCTCCTTCAAAGCCTCCTGGGGGAAACAGGGGCTGTGTGTGACCGTGTGTTTATCTATGCATATATGCGTGTGTGTGAGAGAGAGAGAGAGCTAGGGAGAGGAGGGAGGGGGCTGCCTATTCTGGGCTTTTATTTACATGTTTAATTGGATCCCCTCGGTCACAAAAGTCTCTGAAGAAGCTTCCGACAGACTCCGAGCTGCCTGCCGAGTGTTTTGCCCCGGGGCACGCCTGGCGTAAGCCCGCTGGGCTGTACTGGACCCTGACAGGGCCTGCCGCATGTGCTACTGCAGCTCTGATGGAATCCAGTCAGAGAGAGGGGGGGGGGGGGGCACTCACTGTACACTTAACCTCGCTCGCTCTTTCCCCAGGCTAGACACAGAGCATGCGTCAGTGCATGGAGGGCGCTTAAGACGCTTTCTCGTTTTTTACTCCTGCTAAGCTGTGGTCACCTGACTGATCCGATCTGAGGCCCTGTTTATAGCTGAGTTTGAACGGTCTGATCACAATTTGTCTGTAAACGCTGATGTCGTGTGTGTGTGTGTGTGTGTGTGTGTGTGTGTGTGTGTGTGTGTGTGTGTATGTTGCAGGGAAGAAACCTGATACCGTCAGCAGCAGGGAACGCCAAACTGAACTACACGGTTCTGATCGGAGACACGCCGTGTGTGTTGACTCAATCGGAGAGTCAGCTCATGTGTGAATGGCCAAACTTTACCGGCCAGCACAAAGTGACGGTGAGACACATCCACACTCATCTTCATCATCACTGTCTGCGCTGTGTATACCTCCTCCTCTTCCCTCCTCTTCTTTACCCCTTCACCTCCAGCCCTGTCATAGGCTCTACTCTACTCCTCTCCTTCTTTTTCCATCCTCTCATCCCAACACGGTTAAACGATCTCCACATCATTCCCTCTTTCCCATGTTTTTTTTGGTTTCTTTTTCTCATTTTTTTCTTCTCCCCATTCTCCTCTATTACCCCTCCTCCTGTGTGCTGTCTCATCCTCCACTCTCCTCTCTTCTACCGGAGGTGCATATTTGTTGTTTTTTCTCTGTGAGTGGTGTGTATGTGTGTGATGAATTGTAGAAGAAGTGTTGGGGGTCAGGGCTGTGTAATGTGGATCTTATTGATGCTCTCTCAGGGTTACTGGACCAAAGGGGACACAAACACTATATTTAACTCAAGCATATTACGTGTTTAAGTAGATTTATATATTTATATATACACACACACACACACACACACACATATGTGTGTGTGTGTGTGTGTATATATATATATATATAAATTGGCACAGACTTCGCACATTAATTTTGTTCAAGCGTCAGGGGTATTAAAATAGCTCTGTGTTATTTTTCCCAAGCTGTCTGCTCTCTTTCTGTGAGGGAAAAAACCCCCAGAGGGGATAGATAGAGAGTTGGGGGGGGGGGGGGGGGGCGGTGAGCCGGACAGGGAGAGACAGAGAGATTGAAAGGGAAAAACGGGAGACGGAGCTTGTGAGACCCATAAGCCCAGATGTTTGTCCTTGGCCTATATTTGGTGACCTATATAAAAGAGAAAGAGGGGTACTAGCCCACATTTTCCCTCCTCTGTCTCCAGACAGCGCCATGAGAATGTCTCTCGCCCTCTCATAAACATCCACAGGACCATCTGTATGCTAAAACTACATTCACTGAGAATCAAAGAGCCCTCATACCAGTTTTACATCTGTACGACACTTCCCATGATTCCTGATGCATTTCCCCATAAGGCACCCGTGCGCTCTTCCCAGCAGCACTGTCCAGGTGTGTTCAGAGTGGAGAGACAGGTGCCTGCTCCAGCGCGATGTGTTTTAGGAAGCAGTTAAGTCCTGTGAGGAGCGAGGGCTGTTTTCTGAAGTGGAATTGGGATTAATGGGAAGTAGAGCTTCAGATAGGTCTGTGTGGTACTGGTAATTACAGCCCTCAACAAGCACTCACACAGAGAGAGATACTCCATGCAAGCACAGAGTGAAAACAATGACAACAGGTGAAAAACTGCACTTGACTCATGGTAGAAGAGTATGTGTGTGTGCACGGCATATAAACAGTGCATGTAGAGACTCCAACCATTTGTGTTCATTATTTCATTGTGTGTGTGTGTGTGTGCGCGCATTTTGTGTGTGTTAGAGAGAGAGTAAACTATATACGTGCTCTCTGGGTTCCTGTTGGAGTTAACACTGTGATTCTTCATGGTTGGTATGAGAGTGTGTGTTTGTGTGTTCACATGCTTGTGTGTGTGTGTGTTTATAACATACACTGTGTGTCCCCCTCAGGTGCGTGTTGGAGGGTTTGAGTTTTCACCCGGCACTCTACAGATCTACTCGGACAGTTTGTTGACGCTGCCGGCAATAATCGGGATAGGAGGGGGCGGTGGTCTTCTGCTCCTGGTCATTATCGTGGTCCTCATCGCTTACAAGCGCAAGTCCAGAGACGCAGACCGGACCCTCAAACGCCTGCAGCTGCAGATGGACAACCTGGAGTCCAGAGTGGCTCTCGAATGCAAGGAGGGTAAGACCAAACTAGACTGGGCTACCTCTCCCTCATCCGCCCTCCTTCTAGCCTTGCCTTTTCTTCCACCCGTTTTTGGGGAGTTTTTTTGGTGTCTGTTTTTTGGACTGTTTATCTTGTTTTTCCACTGGGAGCTGAGAAAGAGGAGAAGTTGGAAAGACTTGGCAACAGGAAATGCTCTGATCAGAAACCAGTGCGTGGCCTTTCGCTGTGTGTTTGTGTAGGATGTTTGAAAGCTTTTTATAGCGACGACTCTTTAATGGGCTATGTTTTTGGTGTTTACCAAAGCTTTGGCTGATGTTTTTTATCTCCAAACACAATGATGAGTGTTTGTATATTTCCCAGGCAGAGAACAGGCCTTCTGGTTCAGAACTTTTCCTTGTTATGAATATAGCAAGCCTTCTTACTGAACAATGATAAAGCTGTCTTTTCAAGGCCTTGTGCCTTAATGAAGTCTTTGAAGAAGTGTTGTTCTGTTGAGTGTCGTTTACTTTAATGTCGTTTTGCACGGCGACGGCGTCGTTTTGCGTAGTGTCGTTTCGCTCAGCGTTTTTTTGTATATAGCGCTGTTTGCTTGTTGGGATTTCATAGGGGGAAAAAATGTTTTGAGTGAGACAAACTTTGTTGAACTTGTGATCAAAGTGCTGACTGATGTGAAGGTCAGAGGACGACCAAATATCATGTGATTTTACTAATTTTCTGTTTCCTTCCTTCGCTCTCATGCCACAGCACATACTTTACTCCCAAAAGACAGCATTGTCCTAAAAGAGTGTATAATTTATTGCCTCAGAATAGATGGAAATTTAATTTGATTTTCTGTAAAGCCCTAATTTAGCGTCAAGAAGTTGACCTTTTTTTTTGGCACTTAAAGAAGACGTTTTGAGGTGATGACAGTGAACCAATAGCAGCAGTCCCGGTGACAGGGCCAAAGGAGAAGTCACAGCGTCACGCCCAGTTTGTCAGCTGGCTGATCTCAGGTCAGGTCAGCAGAGTGAAAGACACACAGACCATTATCTCCATCTGAGTGACCAGAGGTTGTGACCTCATCACTCTTTCCAGCCGCTGATAAAAAGCCTGGCACGGAGAGAGGGATATGAGAGAGAGAGAGAGAGAGAGAGAGGAGATGGATGGAGGAGGAAAAAAAGAAAGGGAGGTCAGAAAGATAAGAGAGAGGGTGACCTCCAGGAAGAACCAACACCGAGAGAGATGAACGAGGGAAACTAGAAAGGGCGACCTGCTTTTCGTTTATTTATTCAGCCTCTTTCTGCACCGGAGGAAAAGGGAATCATTGTGGAGTCGTCCCCCCCCCCTTGGTTTTTGTTCTTCCTCTCTTTTTAGTCTTTTTTTCCTGGCTTTCTCCTTTGGGTTTCTGAAGTTTTGTACCCAGGTGCTATACCACGCAGTGTGCTGTGCTGTTTTACGCTTTTCTTTTCCTTTTTCTACTCCACTTTCTGGCTGTTAAGCAACTTTCATTTACCATTTTCTTGTTCCCTGTTTTGCTGTTTGCCAGATTATTCCCTCAGACCATGCTTAGCTCACTCTTTCACTCCCCCATTCTCACGTTCTCTCCAACTCTCATTAATTTTCCAGTGTGAGCTTACACAGCATGTACTCATCTC